>NC_136625.1:5423918-5563918 GCF_933228915.1 Telmatherina bonti | reverse complement strand
CCCCCCAACAACCCCTCCCCACAACCCTCCCGCTGCTTCCTATCCCCCCTCCCCACCCCTCTCCCTCCCAAGCCCTACCGTCCCCAACACTCCCCCCCCTTCCTCCAACCCCCTCCCAATCCCCTCCCCGCCCCACCCCTCCCTCCCATTCCACACACCCCCCTCCCTCCCTCCCACACACCTCCTCCCATTCGACCCTCCCTCTCCTTCCCAATCCTCCCCCAGCGACAGCCGGAGCCGGAGGACTGCAGGCCCCAGACCTGAACTCCCCACATTCACACACACACACACACTTATGCAGCCAACCAGAGACCCTGCCGGCCCCCTAATGCGCCCCAGGCATCGCCCAGGACAGAGGGCCCCCCGCAGCGCCCCGTCCCCAACCCCCAGGCCAGCACCAGGCCCGCCCCCCGTACCCCGAGTGCGCCCCATGAAGAGGGGACATAGGAAGACCCCTGCCCCCCCCACCCGCCCGCCTCTGTAGTGGGTGCATGGGTGGGTCGTGGTTGTAGTGCAAGTAAAAAAAAGGGGTGGCCGTGGGGGGGTGGGACCAGCTGCTGCCACACAGCCAGACCCCCCCTCCTCAGCATTCCCTTGTTCATGTGAGTGTGTGTGTGTGTGTGTGTTAAGTGTGTGTGCTGCTTGTGTAAATGTAATAGTGTCTAAGTTGTGAGTAAAATGGAGGGGAGAAAGACCCCAATGGGAGGGGATGGGCAAGGGCCACCGCTGTAGTTCCTGTCCCCCCCCCCCCCATGGCCAAGGCGCCTGTCCCCTCCAAACCCTAAATGTATATTGGTGTCTATGTTGCAATTAAAATTTAGTGGGGCAGGTGGTCGCCGGGGTCCATCGGAAAATGCCCCTTAGGGTTCCCGGGACCACCGACTTCACCCCCCCACCGTGCCCTATATGCTGTATGTATGATGTCGGGTGGCGGAAGAGGAGGGGGGCATGGGGAGGGGCACAACCAGGGGAGAAGGACTCCTCCCCTGGGCGACCAACTCCTCAGTTGACCGCAGTAGGTGCCCCCACCTCACCGGGACATCCCCAGGGCAGAAGGGCAAGCTCCGGCCCGCCAGGTGGAGCAGGAGGCAGCACCCCAGTCGTCCCCCCATCCCCGGCGGCCCAGCGCCAACACTCCAGGGGCCGGAGAGTCCCCAGTTCCCACCCAGACATCCATCCAGGTCCAAGTATTATTATTAGTAGTAGCAGTAGTATTATTATTATTATTATTATTATTAGTAGTAGTAGTAGTAGTAGTAGTAGTAGTCATAGCAGTAGTAGTAGTAGTAGTATTATTATTATTAGTAGTAGTAGTAGCAGTATTATTATTATTATTATTATTATTATTATTATTAGTAGTAGTAGTAGCAGTAGTAGTAGTAGTAGTCATAGCAGTAGTAGTAGTAGTAGTAGTATTATTATTATTATTATTATTATTATTATTATTATTATTATTATTATTAGTTGCAGCTGAAGCACCATCGTCTTCTTTCCTCTCTACCTCATCCTTCACCAGCTGGATCTGAAACAAACCTGACCGTGAAATCAGAACCGACGTGAGAGTTATGTCACCGTAACGTGACCTTTAACCCCCGCTACACACAGAAGAATGAACAGAGAATGACATTAAAACCGTCGCAGGGTTAATCCTCCTTATCCTGCCCCGACTGTTGACAATCAGCCAACAAATCCTCGCTGCTTCCTTCACCCCGTTGTTTCCCACCTCGCTGCAGTAAGCAGCATGGCGGCATCCAGGTGGCGATGAGACGAACTGACACGGCGGGAGGTCGGAGCGGGTGGAGGGAGGAAGATGGAGGCAGGCCAGCAGGGGAACAACGGCCGGCTTCTGGATGCTCATTTGTGTCGTCAGAGACAAGAAAAGCTCCGTTGTTGCAGCTGCAACATGGTGGCGGAGCGGTCAGCTGGCTGGTTAACAACACACACGCCGTTTCAACACAATCCACTGCTGGCACACACACACACACACTGTTGCACCACTGTGGCTGGGATGAGGCAGTGCATTGTGCACCAACACAGCTGATTCTGTGTGTGTGTCTCAGCTCACCTTGGCTTCTGATTGGCTGAGCACGTGACAGTAGTGGCGTAGAAATTCTGCAGAAAAATGCACCTTGGTGCACCTGGTCCAAACTGCAGGACCAGCTGTCACAGCTGCTGGGGAAAGCGATAAACCAGAGGGTCCGTGTGGAGGTCCAGAACAACCCGGGATGCGTTCAGTTAGCCGTGTGGAACCTCAGAGCCTCCTGTGGAAGCAGACGCTTTGTTGCCCTCGGGAGGCCGTTGCACTTTGTAAACCAGAAACTTGCTTTGTGAAAATGCAGAAACAGCATTTCCATCCCATTTCTGAGGCGTCCTTCTCCACGTGGGAAGAAACCTCCTCGTCAGGCGTAAAAAACTGTCAGTGATAGTTGAGGTTTTTCTATTTGTAGCTGCTTCCATTAGCGGTTTTAAATCTAATGTTCTGGGCGGGGTGTAAACACAGCTAGGTGATGGAGTCCATCTAATCCCAACTCAGTGCTGATCATTTCTGGACATTTACAAGCTAGTTTGGATTTGCAAATCAAAGTGTAGATTAGCGACTTATTGCATCCCTGAGCAGCAAGCATGTGGAACCAACCCCAGAGAAAGGACTGACCAAAAGCAGTCCGACTGTTGCGCCATGTTGGCTGATCAGAAGTAAACACATGATCACAGCTGCTGACATGTTTAAAGTACTTTTCCATGAAGTGAAGAAACTACTTGTAAGGTTACGTTTTGTTGTCTCTGATCTCTGTCAGCAGACAAATGTGCATTAATAATGTTGAGTTTCTCATCATCATATCATTTAGCAGGTGATTCATGAGAAAAGTGTCAGATATGGATTATTTTCACAGTTAAGGGGCAAATTTAATCTCTACCTGGCTTAAAAATAAAGGTGTGACATCAGACATCTTCAGTTGTCTTCAGGAACGTTCTCCTGCTGCAGACAAACGTCTGCATAGTGAGCAGGTGCAAACTTCCAAGCTCAGAGACATTTCTGTCATCACATGTCATCACCTGTCATCACATGTCATCACATGTCATCACCTGTCATCACATGTCATCACCTGTCATCACATGTCATCACATGTCATCACCTGTCATCACATGTCATCACATGTCATCACCTGTCATCACATGTCATCACCTGTCATCACATGTCATCACATGTCATCACCTGTCATCACCTGTCATCACATGTCATCACCTGTCATCACATGTCATCACATGTCATCACCTGTCATCACATGTCATCACCTGTCATCACATGTCATCACATGTCATCACCTGTCATCACATGTCATCACATGTCATCACCTGTCATCACCTGTCATCACATGTCATCACATGTCATCACCTGTCATCACATGTCATCACGTGTCATCACATGTCATCACATGTCATAAACTGTCATCACATGTCATCAACTGTCATCACATGTCATCACCTGTCATCACATGTCATAAACTGTCATCACATGTCATAAACTGTCATCACATGTCATCACCTGTCATCACATGTCATCACGTGTCATCACATGTCATCACATGTCATAAACTGTCATCACATGTCATCAACTGTCATCACCTGTCATCACCTGTCATCACATGTCATCACCTGTCATCACGTCATCACATGTCATCACCTGTCATCACCTGTCATCACATGTCATCACATGTCATCACCTGTCATCACATGTCATCACATGTCATCACCTGTCATCACATGTCATCACATGTCATCACCTGTCATCACCTGTCATCACGTGTCATCACCTGTCATCACATGTCATAAACTGTCATCACATGTCATCACCTGTCATCACATGTCATCACCTGTCATCACATGTCATAAACTGTCATCACATGTCATCACCTGTCATCACCTGTCATCACATGTCATCACCTGTCATCACCTGTCATCACATGTCATCACCTGTCATCACATGTCATCACATGTCATCACATGTCATCACCTGTCATCACATGTCATCACCTGTCATCACATGTCATCACATGTCATCACATGTCATCACCTGTCATCACCTGTCATCACATGTCATCACCTGTCATCACATGTCATCACATGTCATCACCTGTCATCACCTGTCATCACATGTCATCACATGTCATCACCTGTCATCACATGTCATCACATGTCATCACCTGTCATCACCTGTCATCACCTGTCATCACATGTCATCACATGTCATCACCTGTCATCACATGTCATCACCTGTCATCACATGTCATAACCTGTCATCACATGTCATCACATGTCATCACCTGTCATCACCTGTCATCACATGTCATCACCTGTCATCACATGTCATCACCTGTCATCACATGTCATAAACTGTCATCACATGTCATCACATGTCATAAACTGTCATCACCTGTCATCACGTCATCACCTGTCATCACCTGTCATCACATGTCATCACCTGTCATCACCTGTCATCACCTGTCATCACCTGTCATCACATGTCATCACCTGTCATCACATGTCATCACCTGTCATCACATGTCATAAACTGTCATCACATGTCATCACATGTCATAAACTGTCATCACCTGTCATCACGTCATCACCTGTCATCACCTGTCATCACATGTCATCACCTGTCATCACCTGTCATCACATGTCATAAACTGTCATCACATGTCATCACCTGTCATCACGTCATCACATGTCATCACCTGTCATCACCTGTCATCACATGTCATCACATGTCATCACCTGTCATCACATGTCATCACATGTCATCACCTGTCATCACATGTCATCACATGTCATCACCTGTCATCACCTGTCATCACCTGTCATCACATGTCATCACATGTCATCACCTGTCATCACATGTCATCACATGTCATCACCTGTCATCACCTGTCATCACCTGTCATCACATGTCATCACATGTCATCACCTGTCATCACATGTCATCACCTGTCATCACATGTCATAACCTGTCATCACATGTCATCACATGTCATTACATGTCATCACCTGTCATCACCTGTCATCACCTGTCATCACATGTCATCACCTGTCATCACATGTCATCACCTGTCATCACATGTCATAAACTGTCATCACATGTCATCACATGTCATAAACTGTCATCACCTGTCATCACGTCATCACCTGTCATCACCTGTCATCACATGTCATCACCTGTCATCACCTGTCATCACATGTCATCACATGTCATTACATGTCATCACCTGTCATCACCTGTCATCACCTGTCATCACATGTCATCACCTGTCATCACATGTCATCACCTGTCATCACATGTCATAAACTGTCATCACATGTCATCACATGTCATAAACTGTCATCACCTGTCATCACGTCATCACCTGTCATCACCTGTCATCACATGTCATCACCTGTCATCACCTGTCATCACATGTCATAAACTGTCATCACATGTCATCACCTGTCATCACATGTCATCACCTGTCATCACATGTCATCACATGTCATCACCTGTCATCACATGTCATCACCTGTCATCACCTGTCATCACATGTCATAAACTGTCATCACATGTCATCACCTGTCATCACGTCGTCACCTGTCATCACATGTCATCACATGTCATCACCTGTCATCACCTGTCATCACCTGTCATCACATGTCATCACCTGTCATCACATGTCATCACATGTCATCACCTGTCATCACATGTCATCACCTGTCATCACGTGTCATCACGTGTCATCACATGTCATAACCTGTCATCACCTGTCATCACGTCATCACCTGTCATCACGTCATCACCTGTCATCACCTGTCATCACATGTCATCACCTGTCATCACATGTCATCACCTGTCATCACCTGTCATCACATGTCATCACCTGTCATCACATGTCATCACCTGTCATCACATGTCATAAACTGTCATCACATGTCATCACCTGTCATCACCTGTCATCACGTCATAAACTGTCATCACATGTCATCACCTGTCATCACATGTCATCACCTGTCATCACATGTCATAAACTGTCATCACATGTCATAACCTGTCATCACCTGTCATCACGTCATCACCTGTCATCACGTCATCACCTGTCATCACCTGTCATCACATGTCATCACCTGTCATCACATGTCATCACATGTCATCAACTGTCATCACCTGTCATCACATGTCATAAACTGTCATCACATGTCATCACCTGTCATCACATGTCATAAACTGTCATCACATGTCATCACCTGTCATCACCTGTCATCACATGTCATAAACTGTCATCACATGTCATCACCTGTCATCACATGTCATCACCTGTCATCACATGTCATCACGTCATCACCTGTCATCACATGTCATCACCTGTCATCACCTGTCGTCACATGTCATCACCTGTCATCACATGTCATCACCTGTCATCACCTGTCATCACGTGTCATCACGTGTCATCACCTGTCATCACATGTCATAAACTGTCATCACATGTCATCACATGTCATAAACTGTCATAAACTGTCATCACATGTCATCACATGTCATCACATGTCATCACCTGTCATCACCTGTCATCACCTGTCATCACCTGTCATCACATGTCATAAACTGTCATCACATGTCATCACATGTCATCACATGTCATAAACTGTCATCACATGTCATCACTTGTCATCACATGTCATCACATGTCATCACATGTCATAAACTGTCATCACATGTCATAACCTGTCATCACCTGTCATCACATGTCATAAACTGTCATCACATGTCATCACCTGTCATCACATGTCATAAACTGTCATCACATGTCATCACTTGTCATCACATGTCATCACATGTCATCACATGTCATAAACTGTCATAAACTGTCATCACATGTCATCACATGTCATCACCTGTCATCACATGTCATCACATGTCATAAACTGTCATCACCTGTCATCACATGTCATCACGTCATCACCTGTCATCACCTGTCATCACATGTCATCACGTGTCATCACATGTCATCACATGTCATAAACTGTCATCACCTGTCATCACATGTCATCACCTGTCATCACATGTCTGATACTTTGTGATACTTTGTGATTCTCTTGATGCTTCCCTTCTGTCTGTTTGCTTCATGACTTCAGACACTTTCAGGAGAATTTCCAGCTCTGCCGGACTGAAGTACGCCCCTCCCGTTGCCATGGAGATCAGAGATTCTGGGATGGACCTGCACATCTGGGATTAGTTCCACTTGGCAGGAGAAGTCCGTCGCTGCTTGTGGACTAGTTCCTTTGTCACCTTGCTTTCAGCTGGTTTTCAGACGGTCATATGTCCCGCTTTGCCAGTTCATCTCTAGCTTGTTATGAGTTTTTGCTGTTTTGCAGCAACTTTATTCAAACAGATAATTTTGCCACACAGTCCTTCTCTCCTGTGTCCCACCTTAAGACCGAATCTGTAAACATTCTGGTGTTTGTAGCGATTAGCGTTGTTGCTACGTGGTAACACACCACAACTGTTTCACGCGGTCTGAATAGTCTGTCATCTTCCCCGGTCTGACGTTTTACCCAGCTTCATCTCTCCTCCTCAGGTCTGATGAAGACTCAGAGCATTTCTCCCTTTAACCCTGCTACTCCTTTCCTTCCTTTCAGTAAACGTGACGCCATCATGATGCAACTCAGAGTCAGACTGAATGTTGGTGTTTATATTCAGCGTCTGAACCACATGCTGTGTGATTCAGATGTGAAGCTATGTCTATGAAGACATATAATAAAAACAATCCCGTTTCAGCTGCAGGCTGGATTTCAGTGTGAGTGGAAGTCCAAGCCGAGTCCTCTGAGGTGACGGAGACGCATCTGTTTGTGTGATTAAACTTCATGTGTGGCAGTGAATCGCTGTGTTTATCTGAATCTGGGTGTGTGTCTCTGTGTGTGTGTGTCTGTGTGAGAGAGACACGAGCTCACACTGCCAAAATCCAGATTTATGCCAAGATTAATTATGAGCATGTTGTCCAGATCGGATAAAAACTGACATGACATGTGCAGTAATCACATTACAGCGTCAGACAGAGGCTCAGTTCACTCTGATGCAGAGAGACGGATAAATCCTCTGCAGGTCTATACCGCTGCAGGTCTGGATCGCTGCAGGTCTATTGCGCTGCAGGTCTATACCGCTGCAGGTCTATACCGCTGCAGATCTATACCGCTGCAGGTCTATACCGCTGCAGGTCTGGATCGCTGCAGGTCTATTGCGCTGCAGGTCTATACCGCTGCAGGTCTATACCGCTGCAGATCTATACCGCTGCAGGTCTGGATCGCTGCAGGTCTATTGGGCTGCAGGTCTATACCGCTGCAGGTCTATACCGCTGCAGGTCTATACCGCTGCAGATCTATACCGCTGCAGGTCTATACCGCTGCAGGTCTATACCGCTGCAGGTCTATACCGCTACAGGTCTGGACCGCTGTAGGTCTGGACCTCAGCAGGTCTGGACCTCTGCAGGTCTATACCGCTGCAGGTCTATACCGCTGCAGGTCTATACCGCTGCAGGTCTGGACCTTAGAAGGTCTGGACCTCAGCAGGTCTGGACCGCTGCAGGTCTATACCGCTGCAGGTCTGGACCGCTGCAGGTCTGGACCGCTGAAGGTCTGGATCGCTGCAGGTCTATACCACTGCAGGTCTGGACCTCAGCAGGTCTGGACCTCTGCAGGTCTATACCGCTGCAGGTCTGGATCGCTGCAGGTCTATACCGCTGCAGGTCTATACCGCTGCAGGTCTGGACCGCTGCAGGTCTGGACCTCAGCAGGTCTGGACCTCTGCAGGTCTATACTGCTGCAGGTCTGGATCGCTGCAGGTCTATACTGCTGCAGGTCTATACCTCTGCAGGTCTGGATCGCTGCAGGTCTATACCGCTGCAGGTCTATACCGCTGCAGGTCTATACCGCTGCAGATCTATACCCCTGCAGGTCTGGACCGCTGCAGGTCTATACCGCTGCAGGTCTATACTGCTGCACGTCTATACCGCTGTAGGTCTGGACCTCAGCAGGTCTGGACCTCTGCAGGTCTATACGGCTGCAGGTCTATACGGCTGCAGGTCTATACCGCTGCAGGTCTATACTGCTGCAGGTCTATACCGCTGCAGATCTATACTGCTGCAGGTCTATACCGCTGCAGGTCTATACCGCTGCAGGTCTATACTGCTGCAGGTCTATACTGCTGCAGGTCTATACCGCTGCAGGTCTATACTGCTGCAGGTCTATACCGCTGCAGGTCTATACCGCTGCAGGTCTATACCGCTGCAGATCTATACCCCTGCAGGTCTGGACCGCTGCAGGTCTGACCTCAGCAGATCTATACTGCTGCAGGTCTGGACCTCAGCAGGTCTGGACCTCAGCAGGTCTGGACCGCTGCAGGTCTATACCGCTGCAGGTCTGGACCTCAGCAGGTCTGGACCTCAGCAGGTCTGGACCGCTGCAGGTCTGGACCTCAGCAGGTCTGGACCGCTGCAGGTCTGGACCTCAGCAGGTCTAAACGGCTGCAGGTCTGGACCTCAGCAGGTCTAAACGGCTGCAGGTCTGGACCTCAACAGGTCTGGACCTCTGCAGGTCTGGACCTCAACAGGTCTGGACCTCAGCAGGTCTGGGCCGCTGCAGGTCTGGACCTCAACAGGTCTGGACCTCTGCAGGTCTATACCGCTGCAGGTCTATACCGCTGCAGGTCTATACCGCTGCAGATCTATACCCCTGCAGGTCTGGACCGCTGCAGGTCTATACCGCTGCAGGTCTATACTGCTGCAGGTCTATACCGCTGTAGGTCTGGACCTCAGCAGGTCTGGACCTCTGCAGGTCTATACTGCTGCAGGTCTATACTGCTGCAGGTCTATACCGCTGCAGGTCTATACCGCTGCAGATCTATACCCCTGCAGGTCTGGACCGCTGCAGGTCTGGACCTCAGCAGGTCTGGACCTCAGCAGGTCTGGACCGCTGCAGGTCTATACTGCTGCAGGTCTATACCGCTGCAGGTCTATACGGCTGCAGGTCTATACTGCTGCAGGTCTATACCGCTGCAGGTCTATACCGCTGCAGGTCTGGACCGCTGCAGGTCTGGACCTCAGCAGGTCTGGACCTCAGCAGGTCTGGACCTCAGCAGATCTATACTGCTGCAGGTCTGACCTCAGCAGATCTGGACCTCAGCAGGTCTGGACCTCAGCAGGTCTATACCACTGCATCTATACCACTGCAGGTCTGGACCTCTGCAGGTCTGGACCTCAACAGGTCTGGACCTCAGCAGGTCTGGGCTGCTGCAGGTCTGGACCTCAGCAGGTCTGGACCTCAGCAGGTCTGGACCGCTGCAGGTCTATACCGCTGCAGGTCTGGACCTCAGCAGATCTGGACCTCAGCAGGTCTGGACCTCAGCAGGTCTATACCACTGCATCTATACCACTGCAGGTCTGGACCTCTGCAGGTCTGGACCTCAACAGGTCTGGACCTCAGCAGGTCTGGGCTGCTGCAGGTCTGGACCTCAACAGGTCTGGACCTCTGCAGGTCTATACCGCTGCAGGTCTATACCGCTGCAGGTCTATGCCGCTGCAGGTCTGGATCGCTGCAGGTCTGGATCGCTGCAGGTCTATACCGCTGCAGGTCTGGACCTCTGCAGGTCTGGACCTCTGCAGATCTATACCGCTGCAGGTCTGGACCTCAGCAGGTCTGGCCCTCTGCAGATCTATACCGCTGCAGGTCTATACCGCTGCAGGTCTGGATCGCTGCAGGTCTATACCGCTGCAGGTCTATGCCGCTGCAGGTCTGGATCGCTGCAGGTCTATACCGCTGCAGGTCTATACCGCTGCAGGTCTGGACCTCTGCAGGTCTGGACCTCTGCAGATCTATACCGCTGCAGGTCTGGACCTCAGCAGGTCTGGACCTCTGCAGATCTATACCGCTGCAGGTCTATACCGTTGCAGGTCTGGACTTCAGCAGGTCTGGACCTCTGCAGGTCTATACCGCTGCAGGTCTGGACTTCAGCAGGTCTGGACCTCTGCAGGTCTATACCGCTGCAGGTCTATACCGTTGCAGGTCTATACTGCTGCAGGTCTATACCGCTGCAGGTCTATACTGCTGCAGATCTATACCCCTGCAGGTCTGGACCGCTGCAGGTCTGACCTCAGCAGATCTATACTGCTGCAGGTCTGACCTCAGCAGATCTATGCCGCTGCAGGTCTGGACTTCAGCAGGTCTGGACCTCTGCAGGTCTATACCGCTGCAGGTCTATACCGTTGCAGGTCTATACTGCTGCAGGTCTATACCGCTGCAGGTCTATACTGCTGCAGATCTATACCCCTGCAGGTCTGGACCGCTGCAGGTCTGACCTCAGCAGATCTATACTGCTGCAGGTCTGACCTCAGCAGATCTATGCCGCTGCAGGTCTGGACCGCTGCAGGTCTGGACCTCAGCAGGTCTGGACCTCAGCAGGTCTGGACCGCTGCAGGTCTATACCGCTGCAGGTCTGGACCTCAGCAGGTCTGGACCGCTGCAGGTCTGGACCTCAGCAGGTCTGGACCGCTGCAGGTCTGGACCTCAGCAGGTCTGGACCTCAGCAGGTCTGGACCGCTGCAGGTCTATACCACTGCATCTATACCACTGCAGGTCTGGATCGCTGCAGGTCTATACCGCTGCAGGTCTATGCCGCTGCAGGTCTGGATCGCTGCAGGTCAATACCGCTGCAGGTCTATACTGCTGCAGGTCTGGACCTCTGCAGATCTATACCGCTGCAGGTCTGGACCTCAGCAGGTCTGGACCTCTGCAGATCTATACCGCTGCAGGTCTGGACTTCAGCAGGTCTGGACCTCTGCAGGTCTATACCGCTGCAGGTCTATACCGTTGCAGGTCTATACTGCTGCAGGTCTATACCGCTGCAGGTCTATACCGCTGCAGGTCTATACCGCTGCAGGTCTGGATTTCTGCAGGTCTATACCACTGCAGGTCTATACTGCTGCAGGTCTA
This sequence comes from Telmatherina bonti, assembly GCF_933228915.1. Taxonomy (NCBI): domain Eukaryota; kingdom Metazoa; phylum Chordata; class Actinopteri; order Atheriniformes; family Telmatherinidae; genus Telmatherina; species Telmatherina bonti. Next base: position 5,551,912 of record NC_136625.1, on the reverse strand, counting down.
TACCGCTGCAGGTCTGGATCGCTGCAGGTCTATACCGCTGCAGATCTGGACCTCAGCAGGTCTGGACCTCTGCAGATCTATACCGCTGCAGGTCTGGACCTCTGCAGGTCTGGACCTCTGCAGATCTATACCGCTGCAGGTCTGGACCTCTGCAGGTCTATACCGCTGCAGGTCTATACTGCTGCAGGTCTATACCGCTGCAGGTCTGGATCGCTGCAGGTCTATACCGCTGCAGGTCTATACCGCTGCAGGTCTGGATCGCTGCTGGTCTATACTGCTGCAGGTCTATACCGCTGCAGGTCTGGATCGCTGCAGGTCTATACCGCTGCAGGTCTATACCGCTGCAGGTCTGGATTTCTGCAGGTCTATACCGCTGCAGGTCTATACCGCTGCAGGTCTGGACCTCAGCAGGTCTGGATCTCTGCAGATCTATACCGCTGCAGGTCTGGACCTCAGCAGGTCTATACCACTGCAGGTCTATACCGTTGCAGGTCTGGACCTCAGCAGGTCTGGATCTCTGCAGGTCTATACGGCTGCAGGTCTATACTGCTGCAGGTCTATACCGCTGCAGGTCTATACTGCTGCAGGTCTATACCGCTGCAGGTCTATACCGCTGCAGGTCTATACCCCTGCAGGTCTGGACCGCTGCAGGTCTGACCTCAGCAGATCTATACTGCTGCAGGTCTGGACCTCAGCAGGTCTGGACCTCAGCAGGTCTGGACCGCTGCAGGTCTATACCGCTGCAGGTCTGGACCTCAGCAGGTCTGGACCTCAGCAGGTCTGGACCGCTGCAGGTCTGGACCTCAGCAGGTCTGGACCGCTGCAGGTCTGGACCTCAGCAGGTCTGGACCGCTGCAGGTCTGGACCTCAGCAGGTCTAAACGGCTGCAGGTCTGGACCTCAGCAGGTCTAAACGGCTGCAGGTCTGGACCTCAACAGGTCTGGACCTCTGCAGGTCTGGACCTCAACAGGTCTGGACCTCAGCAGGTCTGGGCCGCTGCAGGTCTGGACCTCAACAGGTCTGGACCTCTGCAGGTCTATACCGCTGCAGGTCTATACCGCTGCAGGTCTATACCGCTGCAGATCTATACCCCTGCAGGTCTGGACCGCTGCAGGTCTATACCGCTGCAGGTCTATACTGCTGCAGGTCTATACCGCTGTAGGTCTGGACCTCAGCAGGTCTGGACCTCTGCAGGTCTATACGGCTGCAGGTCTATACTGCTGCAGGTCTATACCGCTGCAGGTCTATACCGCTGCAGATCTATACCCCTGAAGGTCTGGACCGCTGCAGGTCTGGACCTCAGCAGGTCTGGACCTCAGCAGGTCTGGACCGCTGCAGGTCTATACTGCTGCAGGTCTATACCGCTGCAGGTCTATACGGCTGCAGGTCTATACTGCTGCAGGTCTATACCGCTGCAGGTCTATACCGCTGCAGATCTATACCCCTGCAGGTCTGGACCGCTGCAGGTCTGGACCTCAGCAGGTCTGGACCTCAGCAGGTCTGGACCTCAGCAGGTCTGGACCTCAGCAGATCTATACTGCTGCAGGTCTGACCTCAGCAGATCTATGCCGCTGCAGGTCTGGACCGCTGCAGGTCTGGACCTCAGCAGGTCTGGACCTCAGCAGGTCTATACCGCTGCAGGTCTGGACCTCAGCAGATCTGGACCTCAGCAGGTCTGGACCTCAGCAGGTCTGGACCTCAGCAGGTCTATACCACTGCATCTATACCACTGCAGGTCTGGACCTCAACAGGTCTGGACCTCTGCAGGTCTGGACCTCAACAGGTCTGGACCTCAGCAGGTCTGGGCCGCTGCAGGTCTGGACCTCAACAGGTCTGGACCTCTGCAGGTCTATACCGCTGCAGGTCTGGATCGCTGCAGGTCTATACCGCTGCAGGTCTATGCCGCTGCAGGTCTGGATCGCTGCAGGTCTGGATCGCTGCAGGTCTATACCGCTGCAGGTCTTTACCGCTGCAGGTCTGGACCTCTGCAGGTCTGGACCTCTGCAGATCTATACCGCTGCAGGTCTGGACCTCAGCAGGTCTGGCCCTCTGCAGATCTATACCGCTGCAGGTCTATACCGCTGCAGGTCTGGATCGCTGCAGGTCTATACCCCTGCAGGTCTGGATCGCTGCAGGTCTGGATCTCTGCAGGTCTGGATCGCTGCAGGTCTGGATCGCTGCAGGTCTGGATCGCTGCAGGTCTATACCGCTGCAGGTCTATACCGCTGCAGGTCTGGACCTCTGCAGGTCTGGACCTCTGCAGATCTATACCGCTGCAGGTCTGGACCTCAGCAGGTCTGGCCCTCTGCAGATCTATACCGCTGCAGGTCTATGCCGCTGCAGGTCTGGATCGCTGCAGGTCTATACCGCTGCAGGTCTATGCCGCTGCAGGTCTGGATCTCTGCAGGTCTATACCGCTGCAGGTCTATACCGCTGCAGGTCTGGACCTCTGCAGGTCTGGACCTCTGCAGATCTATACCGCTGCAGGTCTGGACCTCAGCAGGTCTGGACCTCTGCAGATCTATACCGCTGCAGGTCTGGACTTCAGCAGGTCTGGACCTCTGCAGGTCTATACCGCTGCAGGTCTATACCGTTGCAGGTCTATACCGCTGCAGGTCTACACTGCTGCAGATCTATACCCCTGCAGGTCTGGACCGCTGCAGGTCTGACCTCAGCAGATCTATACTGCTGCAGGTCTGACCTCAGCAGATCTATGCCGCTGCAGGTCTGGACCGCTGCAGGTCTGGACCTCAGCAGGTCTGGACCTCAGCAGGTCTGGACCGCTGCAGGTCTATACCGCTGCAGGTCTGGACCTCAGCAGGTCTGGACCGCTGCAGGTCTATACCACTGCATCTATACCACTGCAGGTCTGGATCGCTGCAGGTCTATACCGCTGCAGGTCTATGCCGCTGCAGGTCTGGATCGCTGCAGGTCTATACCGCTGCAGGTCTATACTGCTGCAGGTCTGGACCTCTGCAGATCTATACCGCTGCAGGTCTGGACCTCAGCAGGTCTGGACCTCTGCAGATCTATACCGCTGCAGGTCTGGACTTCAGCAGGTCTGGACCTCTGCAGGTCTATACCGCTGCAGGTCTATACCGTTGCAGGTCTATACTGCTGCAGGTCTATACCGCTGCAGGTCTATACCGCTGCAGGTCTATACCGCTGCAGGTCTGGATTTCTGCAGGTCTATACCACTGCAGGTCTATACTGCTGCAGGTCTATACCGCTGCAGGTCTGGATCGCTGCAGGTCTATACCGCTGCAGATCTATACCGCTGCAGGTCTGGACCTCAGCAGGTCTGGACCTCTGCAGATCTATACCGCTGCAGGTCTGGACCTCTGCAGGTCTGGACCTCTGCAGATCTATACCGCTGCAGGTCTGGACCTCAGCAGGTCTGGACCTCTGCAGATCTATACCGCTGCAGGTCTGGACCTCTGCAGGTCTGGACCTCTGCAGATCTATACCGCTGCAGGTCTGGACCTCTGCAGGTCTATACCGCTGCAGGTCTATACTGCTGCAGGTCTATACCGCTGCAGGTCTGGATCGCTGCAGGTCTATACCGCTGCAGGTCTATACCGCTGCAGGTCTGGATCGCTGCTGGTCTATACTGCTGCAGGTCTATACCGCTGCAGGTCTGGATCGCTGCAGGTCTATACCGCTGCAGGTCTATACCGCTGCAGGTCTGGATTTCTGCAGGTCTGGACCGCTGCAGGTCTGGACCTCAGCAGGTCTGGACCGCTGCAGGTCTGGACCTCAGCAGGTCTGGACCTCAGCAGGTCTGGACCGCTGCAGGTCTATACCACTGCATCTATACCACTGCAGGTCTGGATCGCTGCAGGTCTATACCGCTGCAGGTCTATGCCGCTGCAGGTCTGGATCGCTGCAGGTCTATACCGCTGCAGGTCTATACTGCTGCAGGTCTGGACCTCTGCAGATCTATACCGCTGCAGGTCTGGACCTCAGCAGGTCTGGACCTCTGCAGATCTATACCGCTGCAGGTCTGGACTTCAGCAGGTCTGGACCTCTGCAGGTCTATACCGCTGCAGGTCTATACCGTTGCAGGTCTATACTGCTGCAGGTCTATACCGCTGCAGGTCTATACCGCTGCAGGTCTATACCGCTGCAGGTCTGGATTTCTGCAGGTCTATACCACTGCAGGTCTATACTGCTGCAGGTCTATACCGCTGCAGGTCTGGATTCACTGCAGGTCTATACCGCTGCAGATCTATACCGCTGCAGGTCTGGACCTCAGCAGGTCTATACCACTGCATCTATACCACTGCAGGTCTGGACCTCAACAGGTCTGGACCTCTGCAGGTCTGGACCTCAACAGGTCTGGACCTCTGCAGGTCTATACCGCTGCAGGTCTATACCGCTGCAGGTCTGGATCGCTGCAGGTCTATACCGCTGCAGGTCTATGCCGCTGCAGGTCTGGATCGCTGCAGGTCTGGATCGCTGCAGGTCTATACCGCTGCAGGTCTATACCGCTGCAGGTCTGGACCTCTGCAGGTCTGGACCTCTGCAGATCTATGCCGCTGCAGGTCTGGACCGCTGCAGGTCTGGACCTCAGCAGGTCTGGACCTCAGCAGGTCTGGACCGCTGCAGGTCTATACCGCTGCAGGTCTGGACCTCAGCAGGTCTGGACCGCTGCAGGTCTGGACCTCAGCAGGTCTATACCACTGCAGGTCTATACTGCTGCAGGTCTATACCGCTGCAGGTCTGGATCGCTGCAGGTCTATACCGCTGCAGGTCTATACCGTTGCAGGTCTGGACCTCAGCAGGTCTGGATCTCTGCAGGTCTGACCTCAGCAGATCTATACCGCTGCAGGTCTATACTGCTGCAGGTCTATACCGCTGCAGGTCTATACCGCTGCAGGTCTATACCGCTGCAGGTCTGGATCGCTGCAGGTCTATACCGCATCAGGCCTGGATCGCTGCAGGTCTATGCCGCTGCAGGTCTGGATCGCTGCAGGTCTATACCGCTGCAGGTCTGGACCCCAGCAGGTCTGGACCTCTGCAGATCTATACCGCTGCAGGTCTGGACCTCAGCAGGTCTGGACCTCTGCAGATCTATACCGCTGCAGGTCTGGACTTCAGCAGGTCTGGACCTCTGCAGGTCTATACCGCTGCAGGTCTATACCGTTGCAGGTCTATACTGCTGCAGGTCTATACCGCTGCAGGTCTATACCGCTGCAGGTCTGGATTTCTGCAGGTCTATACCCCTGCAGGTCTATACCGCTGCAGGTCTGGATCTCAGCAGGTCTGGACCTCTGCAGGTCTATACCACTGCAGGTCTATACTGCTGCAGGTCTATACCGCTGCAGGTCTGGATCGCTGCAGGTCTATACCGCTGCAGATCTATACCGCTGCAGGTCTGGACCTCAGCAGGTCTGGACCTCTGCAGATCTATACCGCTGCAGGTCTGGACCTCTGCAGGTCTGGACCTCTGCAGATCTATACCGCTGCAGGTCTGGACCTCAGCAGGTCTGGACCTCTGCAGATCTATACCGCTGCAGGTCTGGACCTCTGCAGGTCTGGACCTCTGCAGATCTATACCGCTGCAGGTCTGGACCTCTGCAGGTCTATACCGCTGCAGGTCTATACTGCTGCAGGTCTATACCGCTGCAGGTCTGGACCTCAGCAGGTCTGGACCTCTGCAGATCTATACCGCTGCAGGTCTGGACTTCAGCAGGTCTGGACCTCTGCAGGTCTATACCGCTGCAGGTCTATACCGTTGCAGGTCTATACTGCTGCAGGTCTATACCGCTGCAGGTCTATACCGCTGCAGGTCTATACCGCTGCAGGTCTGGATTTCTGCAGGTCTATACCCCTGCAGGTCTATACCGCTGCAGGTCTGGATCTCAGCAGGTCTATACCGCTGCAGGTCTATACCGCTGCAGGTCTGGACCTCAGCAGGTCTGGACCTCTGCAGGTCTATACCACTGCAGGTCTATACTGCTGCAGGTCTATACCGCTGCAGGTCTGGATCGCTGCAGGTCTATACCGCTGCAGATCTATACCGCTGCAGGTCTGGACCTCAGCAGGTCTGGACCTCTGCAGATCTATACCGCTGCAGGTCTGGACCTCTGCAGGTCTGGACCTCTGCAGATCTATACCGCTGCAGGTCTGGACCTCTGCAGGTCTGGACCTCTGCAGATCTATACCGCTGCAGGTCTGGACCTCTGCAGGTCTATACCGCTGCAGGTCTATACTGCTGCAGGTCTATACCGCTGCAGGTCTGGATCGCTGCAGGTCTATACCGCTGCAGGTCTATACCGCTGCAGGTCTAGATCGCTGCTGGTCTATACTGCTGCAGGTCTATACCGTTGCAGGTCTGGATCGCTGCAGGTCTATACCGCTGCAGGTCTGGACCTCAGCAGGTCTGGACCTCAGCAGGTCTATACCGCTGCAGGTCTGGACCTCAGCAGGTCTATACCACTGCAGGTCTATACTGCTGCAGGTCTATACCGCTGCAGGTCTGGATCGCTGCAGGTCTATACCGCTGCAGGTCTATACCGTTGCAGGTCTGGACCTCAGCAGGTCTGGATCTCTGCAGGTCTGACCTCAGCAGATCTATACCGCTGCAGGTCTATACTGCTGCAGGTCTATACCGCTGCAGGTCTATACCGCTGCAGGTCTATACCGCTGCAGGTCTGGATCGCTGCAGGTCTATACCGCATCAGGTCTGGATCGCTGCAGGTCTATACCGCTGCAGGTCTATACCGCATCAGGTCTGGATCGCTGCAGGTCTGGACCCCAGCAGGTCTGGACCTCTGCAGATCTATACCGCTGCAGGTCTGGACCTCAGCAGGTCTTGACCTCTGCAGGTCTGGACCTCTGCAGATCTATACCGCTGCAGGTCTATACCGCTGCAGGTCTGGATCGCTGCAGGTCTATACCGCTGCAGGTCTATACCGCTGCAGGTCTATACCGTTGCAGGTCTGGACCTCAGCAGGTCTGGATCTCTGCAGGTCTGGACCTCTGCAGGTCTATGCCGCTGCAGGTCTGGATCGCTGCAGTTCTATACCGCTGCAGGTCTGGACCCCAGCAGGTCTGGACCTCTGCAGATCTATACCGCTGCAGGTCTGGACCTCAGCAGGTCTTGACCTCTGCAGGTCTGGACCTCTGCAGATCTATACCGCTGCAGGTCTATACCGCTGCAGGTCTGGATCGCTGCAGGTCTATACCGCTGCAGGTCTATACCGCTGCAGGTCTATACCGTTGCAGGTCTGGACCTCAGCAGGTCTGGATCTCTGCAGGTCTGGACCTCTGCAGGTCTATACCGCTGCAGGTCTATACTGCTGCAGGTCTATACCGCTGCAGGTCTGGATCGCTGCAGGTCTATACCGCATCAGGTCTGGATCGCTGCAGGTCTATACCGCTGCAGGTCTATGCCGCTGCAGGTCTGGACCTCAGCAGGTCTGGACCTCTGCAGATCTATACCGCTGCAGGTCTGGACCTCAGCAGGTCTGGACCTCTGCAGATCTATACCGCTGCAGGTCTGGACCTCAGCAGGTCTGGACCTCTGCAGATCTATACCGCTGCAGGTCTGGACTTCAGCAGGTCTGGACCTCTGCAGGTCTATACCGCTGCAGGTCTATACCGTTGCAGGTCTATACTGCTGCAGGTCTATACCGCTGCAGGTCTATACCGCTGCAGGTCTATACCGCTGCAGGTCTGGATTTCTGCAGGTCTATACCCCTGCAGGTCTATACCGCTGCAGGTCTGGATCTCAGCAGGTCTATACCGCTGCAGGTCTATACCGCTGCAGGTCTGGACCTCAGCAGGTCTGGACCTCTGCAGGTCTATACCACTGCAGGTCTATACTGCTGCAGGTCTATACCGCTGCAGGTCTGGATCGCTGCAGGTCTATACCGCTGCAGATCTATACCGCTGCAGGTCTGGACCTCAGCAGGTCTGGACCTCTGCAGATCTATACCGCTGCAGGTCTGGACCTCTGCAGGTCTGGACCTCTGCAGATCTATACCGCTGCAGGTCTGGACCTCTGCAGGTCTGGACCTCTGCAGATCTATACCGCTGCAGGTCTGGACCTCTGCAGGTCTATACCGCTGCAGGTCTATACTGCTGCAGGTCTATACCGCTGCAGGTCTGGATCGCTGCAGGTCTATACCGCTGCAGGTCTATACCGCTGCAGGTCTAGATCGCTGCTGGTCTATACTGCTGCAGGTCCATACCGCTGCAGGTCTGGATCGCTGCAGGTCTATACCGCTGCAGGTCTGGACCTCAGCAGGTCTGGACCTCAGCAGGTCTATACCGCTGCAGGTCTGGACCTCAGCAGGTCTATACCACTGCAGGTCTATACTGCTGCAGGTCTATACCGCTGCAGGTCTGGATCGCTGCAGGTCTATACCGCTGCAGGTCTATACCGTTGCAGGTCTGGACCTCAGCAGGTCTGGATCTCTGCAGGTCTGACCTCAGCAGATCTATACCGCTGCAGGTCTATACTGCTGCAGGTCTATACCGCTGCAGGTCTATACCGCTGCAGGTCTATACCGCTGCAGGTCTGGATCGCTGCAGGTCTATACCGCATCAGGTCTGGATCGCTGCAGGTCTATACCGCTGCAGGTCTATACCGCATCAGGTCTGGATCGCTGCAGGTCTGGACCCCAGCAGGTCTGGACCTCTGCAGATCTATACCGCTGCAGGTCTGGACCTCAGCAGGTCTTGACCTCTGCAGGTCTGGACCTCTGCAGATCTATACCGCTGCAGGTCTATACCGCTGCAGGTCTGGATCGCTGCAGGTCTATACCGCTGCAGGTCTATACCGCTGCAGGTCTATACCGTTGCAGGTCTGGACCTCAGCAGGTCTGGATCTCTGCAGGTCTGGACCTCTGCAGGTCTATGCCGCTGCAGGTCTGGATCGCTGCAGTTCTATACCGCTGCAGGTCTGGACCCCAGCAGGTCTGGACCTCTGCAGATCTATACCGCTGCAGGTCTGGACCTCAGCAGGTCTTGACCTCTGCAGGTCTGGACCTCTGCAGATCTATACCGCTGCAGGTCTATACCGCTGCAGGTCTGGATCGCTGCAGGTCTATACCGCTGCAGGTCTATACCGCTGCAGGTCTATACCGTTGCAGGTCTGGACCTCAGCAGGTCTGGATCTCTGCAGGTCTGGACCTCTGCAGGTCTATACCGCTGCAGGTCTATACTGCTGCAGGTCTATACCGCTGCAGGTCTGGATCGCTGCAGGTCTATACCGCATCAGGTCTGGATCGCTGCAGGTCTATACCGCTGCAGGTCTATGCCGCTGCAGGTCTGGACCTCAGCAGGTCTGGACCTCTGCAGATCTATACCGCTGCAGGTCTGGACCTCAGCAGGTCTGGACCTCTGCAGATCTATACCGCTGCAGGTCTGGACCTCAGCAGGTCTGGACCTCTGCAGATCTATACCGCTGCAGGTCTGGACCTCAGCAGGTCTGGACCTCTGCAGATCTATACCGCTGCAGGTCTGGACCTCAGCAGGTCTGGACCTCTGCAGATCTATACCGCTGCAGGTCTGGACCTCAGCAGGTCTGGACCTCTGCAGATCTATACCGCTGCAGGTCTGGACCTCAGCAGGTCTGGACCTCAGCAGGTCAGTTTCAGGCAGGTCTGAAGCTTCTCCGTCAGCAGCGAGGTGACGGATGGCGTGACAGCTCTCCTGCAGAGCTCCAACGCCACGAGGCCGAGACTGGAGGAGAGGCCATTCATTAAACATGACCGTCTAAAAATAAAAGCTTCCTCTTTCACAGGAGCCGCTCTCTTTAATCTGGGCCAGAGCTTCGAGTGGTTTGCATCAGCACATGAGAGACAAAGAGACAAAGACGGAGTGTTTCATCATCATGGCGACCACCGCGTGGTTTTCTACTTCAGAAAGGCTCACAGCGCAACCTCTGACCCCGCTGTAAATAAACTGCAGCCTCACATTAAAATGAATCTGCATTGTTCACCAGGGAGCCGTTGGTTGCGTCACATCTGGAGAAAAAAATGCTGCTGTTTATTCTCTGCACAAAGTGCATCCCAACATTTAAACACAACATCATCATGTAAAAATTATTTAACCTTTCAATCCAGCTGTCTTATGACGGCTTCAAAAGTCACATTTAACAGTCATCTACTGTAAATAAATTTAAAAAACAAACCAATAAAAGAGGACTGTTCATTTTCAACAGCTGTTCCAAGTTTAGACCCTGAGGTTCACAAATAAAATGACAAACTTCCTTGTTTACAGATGTTTTTATTGCGATTGGTGATTAATGATGTCACAAGCTAAGTGACCGTCACAGTTTTACCAAAGTAAAAGCATTTTTCTGACATTTCCACAGAGTACAACTGGAATTTGGAAGTGTTTCTGTTGAAAGGCGTTCAGCACACAATTTTCCTACAATCTCGTCTTGTGAGACTCCACTTTGAAGAGGATGAATATCTGAAACTTTTTGCACTCTGGAGCAGATATTTTGGTTTCACTTCTGCGCTTCAAAAAACGAAAGACATTGTTCAGAAACCATCTTGACATGAACTGGTCATGTGACCCCCTACATCTCTTCCAGTGACGTTTAAATGTGAAAGAAGGCTCTCCTTAATACTTAAGATGTACTTCTATGGAGACAGGTATGAAAAACACCTGATGTGCGTGTCAAAAAAAATGTTGCCATTTTTATTACCAGTGTTTGATTACGATATCCGGTTTTTGCAAAATTCTAATAAGTAATGGATATGCGCTGCTTCTGTTGCATCTGTGAGTAGCTGTGTTTCTATTACCCCCCAAAGCTTCATGCGCTTTATTGTGCACTTGGACTGCCTCTTGGATCACCTCTTGGACCACCTCTTGGACTGCCTCTTGGACCCCCTTTTGGACCACCTTTTGCACAGCTTTGTTGACAACCTCTTGGACCGCCTCTTGGACTGCCTTTTGAACTGCCTCTGGGACTGCCTCTTGGACCACCTCTTGGACTGCCTCTTGGGCCCCCTCTTGGACCACCTTTTGCACAGCTTTGTTGACAACCTCTCAGACCGCCTCTTGGACTACCTCTTGAACTGTCTCTGGGACTGCCTCTTGGACTGCCTCTTGAACTGCCTGTGGGACTGCCTCTTGCCCCACCTCTTGGACCACCTCTTGGGCCACCTCATGGAAGACCTCTTGGACTGCCTTTTGAGCCACCTTTTGCATGGCTTTGTGGACAACCTTTTGCACCGCCTTTTGGACCACCTCTTAGACTGCCTTTTGAACCACCTCTTGGAACGCCTCTTGAAACACCTCTTGGAACACCTCTTGGACTGCCTCTCGGACCACGCCTTGATCGCTTCTTGGACTGCTTTGTGGACAACTTCTTGCACCGCCTTTTAGACTGCCTTTTGGACAACCTCTTGGACCGCCTGTTGCATCCTGCTCTCAGATGGCACTCTCAGAATGGTGCTCTTGAATCCGGCTCTTGGACTGTCTCCTGGATCAGCGCTCTCTGATAGAAATGTGATTGGTCCTAATTTTTTAGGGAATTTTAGAATGTTCAAAGCAGTCCATGACAAACAAAGCATCCAGGAGGAAGAGTCGGAAGGTGTTGCTGGAATTGACAGAAATCTTGTTGTCTTGACTGTCGAAAAGAAAAAAACTACCCTGGTTCATCCCGTTGTACAAACAAGGAAACATTCTGGTGAATTTTATCACATGATGGCTGATCCAGATCAGTTCAAGATCTACTGGATCAGTCACTGAAACCCTCTCTGATTGGTTGGCATGCGGCAGCAACAAATGTTGTACATTTTTCAATTATCTTGTGTTGGATCACAAGCCCCCGTGTGCACGTCTACATGTACGACAGCAAAATGACACATGCACGAATGTCACCTGTCGCTTGGCTGGAAGAGGGCGGAGATTTTGGCTCCACCACGCAACTTCCAATGAGAGGAAGTAACGTCGTCCCCCGTGTGTCCAGCTGGATTTATACTCGCTTAGCATCTGTGTAAGGTCTTTGGACCTATGCCATACCCTCTGCCATAGGCACCACATAGGTCCATGGAGACTCGATATGCACCTCTTCCAGACCCGGCCCAGTGGACATGCTTCTTACAATTGATCAGTTCGTGATCAGTTGTTTCCATGTTTCTGCAGCTTCCTGTTATGTCTGTGTGGAAAAGAAGCTAAAACACAATACCATAACCCTACACTAAAGTACAAGAGTACATTTCACCAACGTGACAAACACCAGCTATGTGGCTCTACGCAGACGCCTGGCGAGTATGACCTCAGCTTTACAGGACCATCCTGTGTAGACAGTAGTATGATCCTCGTCTTTACCGTGCTGAACTGACAGCATGGTGTGCCCATCAAAATAAGTCCCGCCCTTCTAAAACTCACTTTATACTTTTGCAGCATTTGTGTACGACGGGCCGGCACAGCTGATGCTGATGTCATATTCGAGCATAGGGTTACAGCGTTGTACCTGCTTCTCTTCCATGGTTACTGCACAAACTCTGAGAGAAAAGCCACAAATCCAAATACGCAGAATCACAAACCGACAAATCGCAGCGGAGTACTTCCTCATGACCGCTATGCAATCATAGGTTGACGTTGGCAGGAGGCCTCCATGGACCTACGCAGACGCTGGTTAAGCATATATCCAGCTTAAAGATTCAGCTCTTTTAGACAGGAATCAGTTCTTCTGATTCACAACAAAGAAACGGTTTGTAGGACTGGCTCGTTCATGAACGACAAGTTACGACTGCAGAGACCCGCGACTGAAACGGTTCTCTGTTCAGCTCTGACCTTCAGGTCCTTTCAGGTGAAGCCTGGTTTATCCAGGCAGTCCAGACTGCAGTGTGACAGGACACCTGTAGGGAGACCGGCAGGTGTAGCTTTAAAGCTACTTCCATCCAACCTGACAGAGTTGGAGAGGATCTACCTGGAAGAATGGGATAAACTGTCCAAATCCAGGATTACAAAGCTTGGAGAGGCTAATTCAAGATTACTGGAAACTGTAAATCTGCTGCTAGTGAAGCTTCTGCAACTCGGTAGATGAAGAGTTCCGTGTTTTACGTCCCAGAAACGACTTGATGAAGAGGAAAAACCTCTTTGCTCCAATGTTTCCTCGTTCCTCCTGTTTTTCATTTGGTTTTAGTTTGACTCTGATGTTCCACACCTCGCTGTGTTTGCTCTGATGCTATAAATAAACACAGTTTAATCCACTTTTTCTTTTTATCCCACTACTCTTCATCTCTCCTCATCCTCCTTCCTGCTCCTACTTTCCTTATCCTGGATTTCCTTCCTTACCTTGCCTCCTTCTCCCTTCTTTTCATTTTATCTCACTTTCACCCTCTTTCCTTTGATCCAAAACTTTTCCTCCCCTCCGCCCTGACCCTCCTCTTCCTCCTCTTCCTCGGTCTTGGAGGTGAGCTGCATGATTGGGCAGCAGGTTGGAGGGGTAGGCTTTTGGAAATCACATGGTTCACTTTTCCAGTCTGTGAGACGCCATTTTGGAGGAAAGTTTGGAATTTGTAGACCTGGGAGGTGCGGGGAGAAGAGGAGGAGGAGGAGGAGGAGGAGAAAAGAGGAGGAGGACAGGAAAAGAGAGGAAGCAGAGGAAAAAGAGAGGAGGGATTTACACTTAGAGAAGTTTGACACGAATGCAGAAGGCAGGCGGCGGTGGGAGTCAGGCAGAAGTGCGGGATAAAGAAGCCGTGCGGGATACAGCCGTGCGGGCTTGATGCGGTGCCACCGGGCTGGACTTTGGACTTTATTTCTGGATCAAGCGGCTCCGGACCGGATCTCCTCCCCGCCTGGCGCCCAGCCTGCTCGGAAAGTGTCTTCCAGCTGCATTTCCTCCAGTTAACGCGGAGTTTGGCGGCGGGTCCCGGCTGGTGAAAGCCAGACTCCTCCAGCAGCCTCCGCGGTCAGCCTGCGCGCTGCACGCCGGCGCAGGGAGCCTCTCCGGCGGGGAAGTCCAGCTCGGAGAGCCGGAGCGCCTTGTTGGCTCCTGATCTCTGTGTGCAGAGCTACTTCTTAGCGGGACTCCTGCGTGTTTGTGCGCCAGTTTGTGCGGAGAGTCGATCCCCCTGACAGTTCAGGTTGTTGGGCTCGGAGGGAACTTGTGTCGCCGTGGAGGGATTTCCTCTCCTGCCCGGACCCGGAGCGGTGACAGCGGATTGAACCACAGCAATAATCCGTACAAACCCCGTCCTGCGCGAGGAGGAGTGTAAAACGCAGCTCCACACCCGAGCCGAGCCAGACCAAACCATGCCAGTCAGAAAGAAAGGTAAGCCGCTTTCACTTCGCGGAGGAACCGGCGAGCTAGCGGGGCTAACGGCTGCCAGCTGGGGGGTCATGCTGCAGCCTGGTGGGGGAAACACTTCCACAAACACGGACATGGTTCAAAGCGGTGTGCACGGCCCTGTCCAGCCGTTCCGGGCCGTTCCGGACCGGGCCGGGCAGGTGAAGTGAGTTAAAGTAGGGCTAGCCCGTTAGCCGCTGCTGCTAACCAAGTTGTAAATGGGGCACCTTGTCTGAACTAAAAATAAACTCTGATATCAATAAAATATTTACAGGATCTTCCAGCAGCGCGCGACACCTGAAGTAAACAAACTGCAAAATTTAGAAAAATATTCTTATGAACTTTAAATGTGAATAAACCTAAATACTATGAATGTTATGCTGAAAAAAAATCTGAAATTGCACCAAGAGAGGCGAATAATGAGTTAACAACAACAACCTGATTAAACTGGATTTTATACCAGTTCAGTGTTTGCCAAAACCCTTCAGATCTGCTTTCCTTTCTCTGGTAACCTGATTTCATCCCACAGCTCCAGTCCTCTGAAAGTTTTCAGTCCTGAGGAGGGACTTTAACCCTTTAAGGTCCTGGTTCATCAGCCGGTGGAGAAAAATTGACTGATTTTAGATCAATTTCTTTAAACGTAGAAATAAACCTGCCTGATCATCTCTACCAGTCGGTTTGGGTATGTACAACCCAAACTGTTAAATTTCAACTATTATTAGATTTTTTTTTTTTTTTTTTTTTTTTTTTTTAAACATCTCAACATTTTACTAAAAAAGATTTTTCTTGCCTTAAACAAATAATTTACTTTAAACTCACATAAATAACCCAAAATAAGCATTATTGTACAAGAAAGATTCTTAATTGATCAACAAATGATCGTACAAACAAAGAAAAATATGTAAACATCTGGTTTTGTATAAAAACATGGAAAGTTAAAGGAAAAACTTCTTGAAGAATATTTGGCCTACAAATGGTTAAAAACTCAAAGGTTTTTTATTGGTTTGGTATTGAGAACTTGATAAATGAGATCTGAATGAAGGTCAGTGTATCAGGATCAGAAGCATCAGGTCCCCTCTGGGTTTGTAGGCCACCGAAACGTCTGAATCTGCAGCTTCCAGATGGAACAGAACCCTCTTTTATTTATTTTAAAATTTTTATTTTATTAACTGGTGCTGTTTTTTCAGCTGCTTTGCACATTAAATGCCACATTTCCATGTTACGAGCTGGTTGGTTCATTCATTCATTCACTCAATCTTAGTTTTTGATTGGAGAACTTATACATTCTAAAATTCTGCTCTAAAATGAGAAAATCAGTTAAAAATCTGAATTTCATTTGAATAAAATACTTCGCATATTTAGAAAAGATTTTACAAATTCGCAAAGCCCGCCAAAATGCTTCGGAGCCTGTTCAGCCGCTTTATAAAATATGCAAAACGTTTTGAGCTGTAAAATGAAATGTGTGGAGCATGCCATATATGGAACTTTGAGCAAAAACAAAATAACGGAACATGTTATGCAACAGAAGTGGAACGTGTTTCATAGCTAAACAAAACACGTCCCGTGTTTTAACGAGACACGGAGAACACGTCCCGCGTTTTAAAGAAATGCATAGAGCACGTCCCGCGTTTTAACGGAACACGCAGAACACGTCCCGCGTTTTAACGAAACGCGGAGAACACGTCCAGAACACGTCCCGCGTTTTAACGAGACGCGGAGAACACGTCCCGCGTTTTAACGAGACGCGGAGAACACGTCCCGCGTTTTAACGAGACGCGGAGAACACGTCCCGCGTTTTAACGAGACGGGGAGAACACGTCCCGCGTTTTAACGAGACGCGGAGAACACATCCCGCGTTTTAACGAGACGCGGAGAACACGTCCCGCGTTTTAACGAGACGCGGAGAACACGTCCCGCGTTTTAACGAGACGCGGAGAACACGTCCCGCGTTTTAACGAGACGCGGAGAACACGTCCCGCGTTTTAACGAGACGCGGAGAACACGTCCCGCGTTTTAACGAGACGCGGAGAACACGTCCCGCGTTTTAACGAGACGCGCAGAGCACGTCCCGCGCTTTAACGAGACGCGCAGAGCACGTCCCGCGCTTTAACGAAACGCGCAGAGCACGTCCCGCGTTTTAACGGAACACGCAGGACACGTCCCGCGTTTTAACGGAACACGCAGGACACGTCCCGCGTTTTAACGGAACACGCGCAGAACATTGTCAGCTTCTCTAAAATACAAAGAATTTGTTTCGCAACAAAAACATATTTTTTTCTTTAAGCTTAAATAGTAAAAATCTGCGTTTTACTTTGGTAATTTAGAGAGAACGTACACTGATTAGCCAAAACATTAAAACCACCTGCCTGGGCCTAAATGCCCCCCTCCTCTCAACGTAGGTTGCCATTCGCTGAAAGATGAATGAATGAACATCTTGCATTTTGTTTTACTTCTAATTAAAATGAGTTTTACTTTGAAGTCAGACTTTTTAAACATTTGCTTCAGATTTTTCTTTGATATCTTCTAATTTCTATTCAATAGAACACATTAGATTCTTTATCCAGTGAGTTTTAATGCGGCATTAACCTGAAACGGACCTCATGAGTTGCAGAAAAGAGGAAATATTTTCCGTCTTTGGCCTCTGCGTGTTTTCCTGGCAATAACATGTTGTAATCAGTTCGAACACGCTTGCGGAACCACATGACCCTCAGCATTGATGTGTGCTGAAGCTAATGGCTAGCTGTAGTGACGAAGTCGCCACCGCAGCTCCAGTTCGTCCTCCTTGGTCATAAAAGGTTGTTATTATTACTTTGTCATTTCAGTTAAAAAGAAGGTGAAGGTTCGGCAGAGAGTGATGAAAGTTTGATGTTCAGTCGGAGAGATCGGACCTCCTGCTTCCCTCAGCCGAGCCAATCCGCTGCAGAAAACTAAACTTTTGTAGAAAAGCTGTGTAGAACTGGTTGTTGTGGTGGGAAACTGTTCAGAGGTGTGAAAGTGTTTCTATCAGGATGTTTGGACGAGCTGTCATCACGTTGATCTAATCTGTCGTATGTCCGACTCATCCAGATGCACAGCGAGCCCTGCTGCTGCTGGAGGAATACCGAGCCAAGCTGAACCACACCGAGGACCGGCAGCTCCGACACTCCATCCAGAGGGTCATCGACATCTTCCAGAGCAACCTCTTCCAGGCTCTCATAGGTACGTCCCCCGCTGTCCCCACTGGGCTGCCCCCCCGCCGTCCCCACCGGGCCCCCCCCACCGGGCTTGGCGTATTTTCACCGTGACGCTTGGCGTATGGCACCTCGCTTGGCGTATTTTCACTGTAACGCTTGGCGTACGGCACCTCGCTTGGCGTATTTTCACTGTAACGCTTGGCGTACGGCACCTCGCTTGGCGTGTCTTGACCGTAACGCTTGGCGTACGGAACCTCGCTTGGCGTGTCTTGATCGTAACGCTTGCCGTATGGCACCTCGCTTGGCGTGTCTTGACCGTAACGCTTGGCGTACGGCACCTCGCTTGGCGTGTCTTGACCGTAACGCTTGGCGTACGGCACCTCGCTTGGCGTGTCTTGATCGTAACGCTTGCCGTATGGCACCTCGCTTGGCGTGTCTTGACCATAACGCTTGGCGTATGGCACCTCGCTTGGCGTGTCTTGATCGTAACGCTTGGCGTATGGCACCTCGCTTGGCGTATTTTCACTGTAACGCTTGGCGTATGGCACCTCGCTTGGCGTATTTTCACTGTAACGCTTGGCGTATGGCACCTCGCTTGACGTATTTTCACTGTAACGCTTGGCGTACGGCACCTCGCTTGGCGTGTCATGATCGTAACGCTTGGCGTACGGCACCTCGCTTGGCGTGTCTTGACCGTAACGCTTGGCGTATGGCACCTCGCTTGGCGTGTCTTGACCGTAACGCTTGGCGTACGGCACCTCGCTTGACGTGTCTTGACCGTAACGCTTGGCGTATGGCACCTTGCTTGACGTGTCTTGACCGTAACGCTTGGCGTATGGCACCTCGCTTGGCGTGTCTTGACCGTAACGCTTGGCATACGGCACCTCACTTGGTGTTTCTTGATCGTAACGCTTGGCGTATGGCACCTCGCTTGGCGTATTTTCACTGTAACGCTTGGCGTATGGCACCTCGCTTGGCGTATTTTCACTGTAACGCTTGGCGTATGGCACCTCGCTTGGCGTGTCTTGACCGTAACGCTTGGCGTATGGCACCTCGCTTGGCGTGTCTTGACCGTAACGCTTGGCGTACGGCACCTCGCTTGGCGTGTCTTGATCGTAACGCTTGGCGTACGGCACCTCGCTTGGCGTGTCTTGATCGTAACGCTTGGCGTATGGCACCTCGCTTGGCGTATTTTCACTGTAACGCTTGGCGTATTTTCACTGTAACGCTTGGCGTATGGCACCTCGCTTGGCGTGTCTTGACCATAACGCTTGGCGTATGGCACCTCGCTTGGCGTGTTTTGATCGTAACGCTTGGCGTATGGTACCTCGCTTGGCGTATTTTCACTGTAACGCTTGGCGTATGGCACCTCGCTTGGCGTATTTTCACTGTAACGCTTGGCGTATGGCACCTCGCTTGGCGTATTTTCACTGTAACGCTTGGCGTATGGCACCTCGCTTGGCGTATTTTCACTGTAACGCTTGACGTACGGCACCTCGCTTGGCGTGTCTTGATCGTAACGCTTGGCGTACGGCACCTCGCTTGGCGTGTCTTGACCGTAACGCTTGGCGTATGTCACCTCGCTTGGCGTATTTTCACCGTAACGCTTGGCGTGTCTGTACCGTAACGCTCACTGTATGGCACCTCGCTCGGCGCAGCCTTATGGTGACATACGGTAAAATTCATCCTGCAGCTGCAGTAAAGCAGCTTCTTTGGCCTTTGTGCTCTGAACAGAATACGTTGTTTTTCTACAGTGGTGGATTATTTCTATGCATTTAATCCAGATTTTATCCTCAGTATTTAATATTTGCGGCCACCGTGAGGGATGATGGCACATGTTCCTTCAGCGCTGAGGGTTTATACATCAGTGGGGCTTTTCGACCCAGCTAGTTCCAGAGCTGGTTCAGAGCCAGAACCAGACTTGGCACCAGTTCTTTGGCTTTCGACTGCATGACCACCGGCTCCTGGTTCTCCAAACTGGTTCTATCCTGGCACCAAGTCTTTGCTGCGCCAGAGTTGGGAACCGCTTCATGTTGTGTGCGTCTGCAGCTGGTTGCTGGGATATCTGGCCAGAATATGAGCGTTAAAAGTTTTTTTTTAAATTAAAACACATGACAAATCGGTAGAAGCTTCTACATAACCCGACCCCAGTGAGGAAGCTATATAATATCAATAACAATAGTAACCCATGAGCAATACAATAACAACCCCGTATATTAGTGATACCTGTATAAAAATATGATCCCCAATGTGTCATTCTAATCAATGATGGAGAAATGCAGTAAGAATAACAATAATATTAATAATTATAATAATTATAACAACAATTATATCAACAATAATAATAATAGGAAAATCCGGTTTATGCAAAATGTCTTTATTCTAATAATCAGTTATAATGATGGAGTAATGCAGTAATAAGAACAATAATAACAGATTAGTTTAACAGATTTTATTCCTGGAGATCAGACAGAGGAGCTGGACGCAGCGGCACTGAAACGACCCAAAAGAACCATTTCCAGATCCTGGTTTCTGTTCTTGGTGACGGGCCGGCGATGACGCAGCACCGACCCGACTCTGTCGGTCGAAACCAAACCAGTTCTTTCCTGGAGCGGAACCACCTGATCACTGGTTCTGGTACCAGCACCGGTTCTGCTTTAGGGAAAAGTCCGATGTGTGATAAGACATCACAGAGTCGCAGCCGAACACGAGTCGGTAAGGTTTGGCGTGAGCCGGTGGTGAAAGACGCCCTGAATGCAGGTTTCTGGCTGCCGGGTGATCCTGCCAACGCCACGCAGTGGAGCCGTTTCTACCAGCTGGTGTCTGAATGAAGCAGCTCACCCCGCAGGTTTGGGGGTGTCTGCCGTCGACACAGGGCGGTTGCGGGGTTAACGGATCCGAGCAGCAGGAATGCGGCGTGTTTAACTTTCCCAGGACTGAATAGAAGAGAGCAGGAAGTGGTTAAGATTCACCGAGCGGAGGAAACGGGCCGCCGGCGCCTCTTTAGCATGGAGACCTGCTGCTGACAGAGGTCACCCGGATTCTGTCAGGTTTCCAGAACCGGTCTGGACGATCTGGTCTAGATGATGTGGTCTGGGCGAGGTGGTCTGGACGATCCGGTCTGGGCGATCCGGTCTGGGCGAGGTGGTCTGGACGATCCGGTCTGGGCAAGGTGGTCTGGGCGATCCGGTCTGGGCGATCCGGTCTGGACGAGCCGGTCTGGACGAGCCGGTCTGGACGAGCCGGTCTGGGCGATCCGGTCTGGACGGTCTGGTCTGGGCGAGGCGGTCTGGGCAAGATGTTCAGCCAGAGCTCGCTGTTCAACACGCGGCGAGCTGCTCGTCCTCGTCTGGCGAGCAACATGCAGCATAAAACATACCGATCCAGTTCCGTACCACCAGGATCCAGTCCCGTACCGCCAGAACCCCGATCCAGTCCCGTACCACCAGGATCCAGTCCCGTACCGCCAGAACCCCGATCCAGTCCCGTACCGCCTGAACCGGGCTTTGGGACTTGTGTCAGTCCCGATGCTGTTTTATTTTCTGTTTCCTCGACGGCTGGAATTCCTTCCGTTTCTGTTCCAGTCCGCAGGTTCCTGGTTTCTGGTGAAGTTCCCAACATCTTCATCACTTATTATTTTCCTTCCCTCCTCATCCTCTCCTCGTCTCCGTTCCACTCCACATCTGTGTTTTTGTGTTTTTAGTCGTGTGTAACCGACGTCCATCTTTATTTCCAGTGTATTTATCAGCAACAAGGAGAGTTAGCGTTAGCATTAGCGTTAGCTTCAGCGTTAGCGTTAGCTCCTTTAACCTCCTCGACAACGTGACGTAATGAAACCAGCTGATCTCTACGGTAGAAACTCCTTTAGAAACGCAGTTTATCAGGTAAAACTGTCAGATTAAACACCATGCAGGAGGATTTCATGTAGATTCTTTCTGAGGACACGAGGACAGTTTCAGAGATCTCCATCCTGATGCCCTGGAGGAGGATTTACCGCCAGGAAACTCGCCTCCATCCCAGTGTTGGAAGCTTGTCGCAGAAATAAAAAGTCCTCCGGCTTTATGAATCCTGAAATTTTCTCCCTTCTTGGTTATAAATCTTCATGTTAAACGTGTCATTTCTACGTATTTTACAAAATAAAAGCCTTTTTATGTCTGGTTGAGTTCCTGTAAGCTGGTTGGATTTAATGAAATGAACAGAGTTGTGTCTGAACCTGAATTTCTGCTGGTTTTCATCTGGATCGCCTGAATCTCTCTGGTACAGGTTCAGGTCTGCGCTGGTTACATATCCAGGATCAGGTCTGCACTGGTTTCAGATCCAGGATCAGGTCTGCACTGGTTTCAGATCCAGGATCAGGTCTTTGCTGGTTTCATGTCCAGGATCAGGTCTTTGCTGGTTTCATGTCCAGGATCAGGTCTTTGCTGGTTTCATGTCCTGGATCAGGTCTTTACTGGTTCCAGGTCCAGGATCAGGTCTTTACTGTTTCCAGGTCCTGGATCAGGTCTTTGTTGGTTCCAGGTCCAGGATCAGGTCTTTACTGTTTCCAGGTCCAGGATCAGGTCTTTACTGTTTCCAGGTCCTGGATCAGGTCTTTACTGTTTCCAGGTCCAGGATCAGGTCTTTACTGGTTCCAGGTCCAGGATCAGGTCTTTACTGTTTCCAGGTCCAGGATCAGGTCTTTACTGTTTCCAGGTCCAGGATCAGGTCTTTACTGGTTCCAGGTCCAGGATCAGGTCTTTACTGGTTCCAGGTCCAGGATCAGGTCTTTACTGTTTCCAGGTCCAGGATCAGGTCTTTGCTGGTTCCAGGTCCAGGATCAGGTCTTTACTGTTTCCAGGTCCAGGATCAGGTCTTTACTGGTTCCAGGTCCTGGATCAGGTCTTTACTGTTTCCAGGTCCAGGATCAGGTCTTTACTGGTTCCAGGTCCAGGATCAGGTCTTTACTGGTTCCAGGTCCAGGATCAGGTCTTTACTGGTTCCAGGTCCAGGATCAGGTCTTTACTGGTTCCAGGTCCAGGATCAGGTCTTTGCTGGTTCCAGGTCCAGGATCAGGTCTTTGCTGGTTCCAGGTCCAGGATCAGGTCTTTGTTGGTTCCAGGTCCAGGATCAGGGCTTTACTGGTTCCAGGTCCAGGATCAGGTCTTTGCTGGTTCCAGGTCCAGGATCAGGTCTTTGCTGGTTCCAGGTCCAGGATCAGGTCTTTGCTGGTTCCAGGTCCTGGATCAGGTCTTTGCTGGTTCCAGGTCCTGGATCAGGTCTTTGCTGGTTCCAGGTCCTGGATCAGGTCTTTGTTGGTTCCAGGTCCAGGATCAGGTCTTTGCTGGTTCCAGGTCCTGGATCAGGTCTTTGCTGGTTCCAGGTCCTGGATCAGGTCTTTGCTGGTTCCAGGTCCTGGATCAGGTCTTTGTTGGTTCCAGGTCCAGGACTGGAGGCTTGATCCCGTTCTGCGTGGTGACGTTCAGGTGATTATCTAGAACACGGAGAACCCTGCAGGACTGTTGGGTTCTTGTGACGTTGGAACCAAACTTTTTGGTTTAAATCCAGTTGGAGCCGATGATGATGATGATGATGATGATGAAGGTGATGATGATGATGATGATGATGGCGGATCTTCCTCAGCCAATCGGATCGGCTGCAGTGGTGGGAAACGTTCCCGCTCCACGGCTCTAATGAGCGTTCTGTTGGAGTCTGGACTCGTCGCCGCCGCTCCGTCTGATGAGAGGAGACTCCGCTCGCGGCGAGTTCTGGCCGGACGGCGTGATGAAGAGTTTAACGAGACGAAGACTAATGTTTCAGATAAAAGCAAATTAAATCTCTGCAGCAGCTCTTTTCTTCAGGCTTTCCTACACGTGGCTTTTACTGAGCGCGTGCAGAACCAGGTTCCGGGTGCGTTTGTCACGCTCACCCTGACGTCTGAGCGGCCGATGTGAAATGGAATTCTGCCGTTTCCAAACCCCCCCCCCCCCCCCCCCCCCCCCCCCCTCCCCTCTCCAGACAGAGATGTCTGCAGCAGGCGAGCGGCGTGTAATCCCTCCGAGGACACGATGATTACCCCCCCGTCTCTAATCCCACCCTCCGCCATCGCAGCTGATTGACACAGCGCTGCCAAGTTTCTCCTTCCTCCTCTGGCCTGGTTTCTCTCGGACAGATGGCCTTCCTTACATCTTTTATTCCGATAAATCGCACGTTTCCCGTGGTTTTAACCGAACTTTGATCATTTCGTTGCGTCTGGAAGCTGCAGGCTTCACCTGTCGGGTGGCTTCTCTCCGTGGATACGAAGGAAGGGAAGTGTAAATCAAGGTGTGATGGCGGTGACCCCTTCAGGGACACCTGGCTGCTTATTCCAGCTGCTCCCAGCCCAGATGGGAGGTGTAATCCCCCCAGTTCACCTCCCAGCTGGATGGGCAAACCTCTGGAGGGAGGTGCATCTTCATCAGGTGCCGCCTCCTCTTCCTCTTCTCCCGTATCTCGGAACTACGCCGAGAGGAAATTCCCAGCAGCTCGTTGGTTTTCCGAGTTGTTTTGTTCCGGAAAATTATGAAGCAAAATTATTTCAGATGTTTGATGTTTGTTTTTCAGTGCGTTGAACTGTCTTGTACACATGTTGTATAATTCAACCCGCCTTCTGTCGGGTCATGTGGAGACACGGTAATGTTTTAACACGTCTTAACTGTTTATGACGATGAACTTTTACATTTTTACACGACTTTAAATATTTTGTCTGGTTCGTTAATTTTACACGAAGTTCGTTTTCCTGCTTTTAAATGGATCCTTTCCGAAATGTGGTGACTTTTATTCGTTTTTCCCTCAAACAACCGAAACAAAAACAGTTTTTATCGCGTTATACCTGCGTATGGTAGAGTGTGGACGGCGCTGGATGTTCCTGCGACCATTAAACTAACCGTTAAATGTAAAGAGGTTGGATAATAGTTCTATTGTCTTACATAAAAACGATCCTGCCACTCGCTGTGTTTTGTGACGGTTTTTCTGAAAATAAAAGCGATATTTTTAAAATGTTGACACAATTGTGACGTGAACAGCGCCTAATTCGTGTAAAATCTCCACTTTGAGGCGGATGGAGACACGAAACGAGCTGCGTTTTTTTTAACCGTCTTCATTGTAAGATGAAAGAACTCATCCAGAAGCATCTTTACGTGAAGCGAGCTGGTCATGTGACCCCCGCGTTACGTCCAGCAATGCGTAAACGTGAAAAAAGTTTCGTACTTTAGCGATATTCATCTGGATGGCTGCGTCTGGAAAAATAACCACTTTAAGAAAGCGTAAAAACTTTTCAGCGACATCTGAGAGGTTATTATGTTTAGTTTTTAACTGCAATTTTCAGGTTTTTACGTAGTTCGTATCGTTAGCGTAGTCGGAATAAAAAACAGATCCTTTCTCAGCTTGGCAGCCGTCAGAATCCTGAGTGTCACAGTGACGTTAATCTGGATCGCAGAGCTGGGTCGTTCGGGTTCATGACCAGAGGATGCAGGGTTGTCGCCAAGGTGACGAGCAGCTAGCATCCATCCGAGTCCCCGCCTTAAACCGGTCCGGTTCCGCCTCAGCCCTGAGGGACTGAGATACTGCAGGTTTAATAACGGATCAAGGTGTTGATGTGGCCTGGAGTCCGAACCGAGATGGCCCGGAGTCCGAACCGAGATGGCCCGGAGTCCGAACCGGACTGAGATGCTGCAAACCTCAGCGAGCCGAGCGGATCAGAACCCCTCCGGAACCACCATAGAGTCCGATAATGTCCAGAAAAGCTGCTGCGATCATCACGCTGATGCTGAATAAATGATGTCCTGAAGTTGATCTGCGTTTTTCCAGCTGCTGAGTTGGCGCTTCTGAAGCCCGGACTTCGTTTCCATGGCAACAGCTTGCCGCCAGGAGACAACTGCTGACTCGTCAGCCTCACGACAACCAGCTGAAACTTTTACAGGAACATCTGTCCGCAGCGGCGGCGGCGGCGCCCACTCCGGAGGATGTTTTCCTGCTTTCTGAGCAGGTCTTCACAGCGAGAGCAACGGTTTTCCTGATCCCCGCCACGCACACTCGGGAGAGGTTCAGTGTTTTCCACAGAGAGCGGCTCTGATGGCAACGGGCGCGGTCGGCAACAGCAGCTGCTGTCAGGCTAAATGCTCGACGTGATCACACTCATTCAGCTCATCTGCAGACGGCACATTTCTCACTAATTCCATTTCCTCACGTCAAAAATAACCTAAGATCCGCTTCTCAGAGGACCAGAAGCAGGCTTGTGCAGAAGTTCTGATCCGTCTCCGTTGTGGATTTACTGGAAAACCGGAACCGGCAGCAGATTCACAGAAACACGAAGATAAACGTAGAAAAGAGTCGAAACTGCAGCCGGTCCAAATCAGACGACTGCAGTTCAGCAGCTTTCTTCTTCAGCACAGCCAGAACCGACTCAGGGAGATGGTCCGGTTCTGGGGAAGATCCGGGCCCTCTGTCAGACCTGCTGAGGTCCGGGTTCTGGGGAAGATCCGGGCCCTCTGTCAGACCTGCTGAGGTCCAGGTTCTGGGGAAGATCCGGGCCCTCTGTCAGACCTGCTGAGGTCCAGGTTCTGGGGAAGATCCGGGCCCTCTGTCAGACCTGCTGAGGTCCAGGTTCTGGGGAAGATCCGGGCCCTCTGTCAGACCTGCTGAGGTCCACGTTCTGGGGAAGATCCGGGCCCTCTGTCAGATCTGTTGAGGTCCAGTTCTGGGGATGATCCGGCCCTCTGTCAGACCTGCTGAGGTCCGGTTCTGTGGAGTCTCTGGTCCTGGTTCAGAACCAGTTTTTTAGCCTTATGTTTTCCACATGTCCAGTTTCTGCCTCCATACTGAGATAGGCAAAGTAGCAGCTAACAGTCAGCAGCTAACAGCTAGCAGCTAACAGCCAGCAGCTAACAGCCAGCAGCTAGCCGCCAACAGCCAGCAGCTAGCCGCCAACAGCCAGCCGCTATCAGCCAGCAGCCAGCCGCTATCAGCCAGCCGCTAGCCGCCAACAGCCAGCCGCTATCAGCCAGCAGCCAGCCGCTATCAGCCAGCAGCCAGCCGCTATCAGCCAGCAGCCAGCCGCTATCAGCCAGCAGCCAGCCGCTATCAGCCAGCAGCCAGCCGCTATCAGCCAGCAGCCAGCCGCTATCAGCCAGCAGCCAGCCGCTAACAGCGAGCAATTAGCAGCCAGCCGCTATCAGCCAGCAGCCAGCCGCTATCAGCCAGCAGCCAGCCGCTATCAGCCAGCAGCCAGCCGCTATCAGCCAGCAGCCAGCCGCTATCAGCCAGCAGCCAGCCGCTATCAGCCAGCAGCCAGCCGCTATCAGCCAGCAGCCAGCCGCTATCAGCCAGCAGCCAGCCGCTATCAGCCAGCAGCCAGCCGCTATCAGCCAGCAGCCAGCCGCTATCAGCCAGCAGCCAGCCGCCAACAGCCAGCCGCTATCAGCCAGCAGCCAGCCGCTATCAGCCAGCCGCTAGCCGCCAACAGCCAGCCGCTATCAGCCAGCAGCCAGCCGCTATCAGCCAGCAGCCAGCCGCTATCAGCCAGCAGCCAGCAGCCAGCCGCTATCAGCCAGCAGCCAGCCGCTATCAGCCAGCAGCCAGCCGCTATCAGCCAGCAGCCAGCCGCTATCAGCCAGCAGCCAGCCGCTATCAGCCAGCAGCCAGCCGCTAACAGCGAGCAATTAGCAGCCAGCCGCTATCAGCCAGCAGCCAGCCGCTATCAGCCAGCAGCCAGCCGCTATCAGCCAGCAGCCAGCCGCTAACAGCGAGCAGTTAACAGCCAGCCGCTAACAGACAGCAGTTAACAGCCAGCCGCTAACAGACAGCAGTTAACAGCTAGCCGCTAACAGACAGCAGTTAACAGCTAGCCGCTAACAACTAGCAGCTAGCAGGAAATCACATTGTTTTCTTTTTGCTGGTTTTCACACCTAAAACTAAAGTAATGGGATCAGTTTATGTGAAAATCCAGTTTAAACCAGTTCCAGGTTCTCTGTTGTATCAAATTTTTTGTATTTAATAAATGAAGAAAGTCTTCGTCTGTTTTCTCGGTGATGTGAAACTGGAGCTTCCAGACTGGTTTCCAGTCTGCAGACATGTCTGCGTCCACATCGACCTTTAACCTGCTGCTCCTGGAGGATTAAAAATGGTCAAAAATAGTTTTTCATGTTTGATTCCCAGAATAAATCTGCTGACCTGAGTGAGCTTTAAGACCTTTAATCAGATTTTTACTCGGAGAGAAGAGATTTACTTTTTTCTCTGATTGCATGAATGTTGCTCCTTCAGCGGACGGGAGAACACTTCACTGCAGCCAGGAAAACGCAGCGCTGCCAGCTCAGACCTTAACCAGTGGCAGGACGTAAACAAACCCGGACTTCTCTGCAGGTTCTGACTGTAAAAACGTTCCTGAGTGGACCAGAACCACGGCGTCGATGTAAACCGGACTGGTCCGACAGTCGTGGAGACGCTAAAATCTGTCTGTTCCAGCTGCAAACGGGAACAAAGAGACGGTTTATTTTTAGTTCAGGTTGATGTTCGCAGCTATTTTCAGTCTTCAAAGACTTTTACGTCAGAGAGAAAATCATTTTTCATCAGGAACAACTTCCCACATCTGGAGTGCTGGGCTGGTTCCGGTTCTGAGAGTCTGCTTTTAACGGGTCCCGTCCCAAACTGAGTTGCTCGTATTTCTGCTCATTGAAAATGACGTGACATTCCAAAACAAACAAAATTAAAACCGCAAGCGGTGATATAGGCCCTCGCACCATGGCGCCGCTCGGCATAATGCCACCGCCTCCCCTGGCAACATCCTTCCCATGCCTCTCTCAACCTAAAGTGCAGCCAGACTGCACTTCAGGCCATTTAGGCCTTATGAAGGGTCACTTCCTGTCACCAAGGGGCGGGGCTAACTTATAATCTATTTATTGCCATGCACAAATGTGAAGGATATGACTGGCATCATCTGTAGCAAATTTGGTGCAGGTTGGTTGTTTTTTGTGGGAGTTATGTCAGTTTTCCTTTTCGTTGCATCACATCTGCTTTGCTGCCCCGCCTCTCCTAAATGATATCCCCTATTAAAAGCAATAACACAACTATTAATCACACATGTCTCTTGAGCATCCTGACTCATTTGGGTTAAAGTTGGATAAAATTCTTAGGAGGACTTCCTCAAAATGCATGGCAAAGAAAATGACAAAATGACCCCAAATATGTCACCTTTTTCAAAATGGCCGACTTCCTGTTTGATTTAGCCCATATGTCCAAGAGACTTTTTTGAAGGTACTGGAATGGTCTACAAGTGTGGTGAATTTTATCCATGTCAGTCAATGCAGTGGGCGGGGCTGATTGATTGAAATATTGTAGGGGGCGCTATGGAGCCGTTTACAATCTTCTCCACTATATTGTAATTTTACTCTATTAAGGACATAACTGTCATGACACATGGCAAGTATGGTGAAGATCAAAGGTTTCATGGCTTTGTTAGAGATACTTCCTGGTTCACGATATCAGACACTTCTTGTTGCCAAGGGGTGGGGCTAATTCATAGTCATATTATTGCATTGGATATTTTGTTCGTCATGGGACTGGCATCAAATGTGTCGATTCCTGTGCTGATATGTTGTTTTATGTGGGAGTTTTAGCAATAGGTTTTTGTTAATGAGACATCAAACTTTGAGGGCCTGCCCCTCCTAAACTAAATCTTCTATTAGAAGAAATAACACAACTTTACATCACACATGCCTCCTGAGCATCCTGTGCAAGTTGGGTGTCAGTTGGACAATATCCCTAGGAGGAGTTGTTTAAAATGCATGGCAAAGAAATGACCCCAAAAATGGCACCTTTTTCAAAATGGCCGACTTCCTGTTGAATTTAGCCCATATGTCCAAGAGACTTTTTTGAAGGTACTGGAAGGTTCTCCAACTGTGCTGAATTTTATCCATGTCGATCAATGTAGTGGGCGGGGCTGATTGATTGAAATTTTGTAGGGGGCGCTATGGAGACATGCTCCATTTATTCCATAATGTTTCAATGGGGCTTAGTTCAGGGCCTTACTGTCATCAGTCATGGCAAGTTTGGTGGCGGTCCAAGGTTCCATGGCTTGGTCACAGGTACTTCCTGTTTCATGGCGTTGGGCTGCCATTCGCCATGTCCCGTTTAGCGTAGCGACTTGAGGTTTTTATTGTGGCATCATGAAAGGGTTTGACATGTTTTGGAGGAGTCTCAAGTGTTTGGGACCATTTGCTTAGAAGCATGACCCTCAAATGTGGAAAAAACCACTTCCTGTTGTAAGTGGGCGGGGCTTAGGTCTAGACCAGCAATGGTCACATTAATCTGTTCAGGACCGATCCCTTATTAATCCCTATAAGTTTTAGGGTGATCAGATCAAAATTGACAATTTTATAGTGATTTATGATGTCACGCCGCTGCATGGAACTTCGCCATGGCGTCACGGGCACGCCGTGCAGCGTAGAGCAACGTCCTTTACCAGATCTCTTCACCAACATGTTTTGTGATGCCTGAGTGAATTTGGGCCATGTGGTGTCCACCAAGCCAGAGTTATGGGTGTGTGAGCAAAAAACAACACTTTTGACTTCCAGGGGGCGTGGCTATTTCATAATCAAAATATTGACATATAGAACTCTGTAGGAGGGGACTGCCATCATATCTAGCAAATTTGGTGCAGAAATGTTGCTTTATGTGGGAGTTATATCCGTTTAATTTTTCATGGCGAGACATCAAACTTTGAGGCCCCGCCCCTCGTAAACTAAGTCTCCTATTAGAAGAAATAACACAACATTTAATCACACGTCTCCTGAACATCCTCAGCAATTTGTGGCTCAGTGGGATAAAAGCTCTAGGACGAGTTCGTTAAAATGCGAGGTGCTAAAACGCCAAAATATTGAATTTGACCTAAAGTGGCCGCCTTCCTGTTGACATTTCACCATGACATTAAGAGGATTTTTTGTTCGCCCTAGCATGTAGATCATGTGTATGAATTTTCATAAAGATTAACGACATGCAGTGGCGGGGCACCTAAAATAGGTGGCGCTCTCGTTCAGTTTCGCCCAAACATTCTGGAGCACCTCAAAATATCAAATTTTTCGTATTCCCTTGGGGGGGTACGCAAAATTTGGTGAGTTTTCGAGCACGTTCAGGCCTCCAAAAAAGCACGCGAAGTGTCCGAATAAAAATAATAATAATTAAAACCGCAGGCGGTGATATAGGCCCTCGCACCATGGCGCCGCTCGGCATCATGCCACCGCCTCCCCTGGCAACATCCTTCCCATGCCTCTCTCAACCTAAAGTGCAGCCAGACTGCACTTCAGACCATTTAGGTTTTATGAAGGGTCACTTCCTGTCACCAAGGGGCGGGGCTAACTTATCATCTAATTATTGACATGCACAAATGTGAAGGATATGACTGGCATCATCTGTAGCAAATTTGGTGCAGGTTGGTTGTTTTTTGGGGGATTTATGTCAGTTTTTCTTTTTGTTGCATCACATCTGCTTTGCTGCCCCGCCTCTCCTAAACGATATCCCCTATTAAAAGAAATAGCACAACTTCTAATCACACATGCCTCTTGAGCATCCTGACTCATTTGGGTTAAAGTTGGACAAAATTCTTAGGAGAAGTTCCTCAAAATGCATGGCAAAGAAAATGACAGAAATGACCCCAAAAATGGCACCTTTTTCAAAATGGCCGACTCCCTGTTTGATTTAGCCCATATGTCCAAGAGACTTTTTTGAAGGTACTGGGAGCGTCTACAAGTTTCCCGAATCATAACCATGTCAGTCAATGTAGTGGGCGGGGCTAATTAATTAAAATATTGTAGGGGGCGCTATGGAGCCATTTACTATCTTCTCCACTATATTGTAATTTTACTCTATTAAGGACTTTACTGTCATGACTCATGGCAAGTATGGTGAAGATCAACAATTTCATGGCTTTGTTACAGGTACTTCCTGGTTCATGATATCAGACACTTCTTGTTGCCAAGGGGTGGGGCTAATTCATAGTCCCATTATTGCATTGTAGATTTTGTTCATCATGGGACTGGCATCAAATGGGTCGATTCCTGTGCTGATATGTTGTTTTATGTGGGAGATTTAGCAATAAGTCTTTGTTAATGAGACATCAAACTTTGAGGGCCCGCCCCTCCTAAACTAAATCTTCTATTAGAAGAAATAACACAACTTTAAATCACACATGCCTCCTGAGCATCCTGTGCAAGTTGGGTGTCAGTTGGACAATATCCCTAGGAGGAGTTGTTTAAAATGCATGGCAAAGAAATGACCCCAAATATGGCACCTTTTTCAAAATGCCCGACTTCCTGTTGGATTTAGCCCATATGTCCAAGAGACTTTTTTGAAGGTACTGGAAGGTTCTCCAACTGTGCTGAATTTTATTCATGTCGGTCCATGTAGTGGACGGGGCTGATTGATTGAAATTTTGTAGGGGGCGCTATGGAGACATGCTCCATTTATTCCATAATGTTTCAAAGGGGCTTAGTTCAGGGCCTTACTGTCATCAGTCATGGCAAGTATGGTGGCGGTCCAAGGTTCCATGGCTTGGTCACAGGTACTTCCTGTTTCATGGCGTTGGACCGCCATTCGCCATGTCCCGTTTAGCGTAGCGACTTGAGGTTTTTATTGTGGCATCATGAAAGGGTTTGACATGTTTTGGAGGAGGCTCAAGTGTTTGGGACCATTTGCTTAGAAGCATGACCCTCAAACGTGCAAAAAAACACTTCCTGTTGTAAGTGGGCGGAGCTTAGGTCTACACCAGCAATGGTCACATTAATCTGTTCAGGACTGATCCCTTATTAATCCCTATAAGTTTTAGGGTGATCAGATCAAAATTGACAATTTTATAGTGATTTATGATATCACGCCACCGCATGGAACTTCGCCATGGCGTCACGGGCACGCCGTGCAGCACAGAGCAACGTCCTTTACCAGATCTCTTCACCAACATGTTTTGTGATGCCTGAGTGAATTTGGGCCATATGGTGTCCACCAAGCCAGAGTTCTGGGTGTGTGAGCAAAAAACAACACTTTTGACCTCCAGGGGGCGTGGCTATTTCATAATCAAAATATTGACATATAGAACTCATTAGGAGGGGACTGCCATCATATCTAGAAAATTTGGTGCAGAAATGTTGCTTTATGTGGGAGTTATAGCTGTTTAATTTTTCTTGGAGAGACATCAAACTTTGAGGTCCCGCCCCTCGTAAACTAAGTCTCCTATTAGAAGAAATAACACAACATTTAATCACACATGTCTCCTGAACATCCTGAGCAATTTGTGGCTCAGTGGGATAAAAGCCCTAGGACGAGTTCGTTAAAATGCGAGGTGCTAAAACGCCAAAATATTGACTTTGACCTAAAATGGCCGCCTTCCCGTCGACATTTCACCATGACATTAAGAGGATTTTTTGTTTGTCCTGTCATGTAGATCATGTGTATGAATTTTCATAAAGATTAATGACATGCAGTGGCGGGGCACCTAAAATAGGTGGCGCTCTCGTTCAGTTTCGCCCAAACATTCTGGAGCACCTCAAAATATCAAATTTTTCGTATTCCCTTGGGGGGGTTCGCAAAATTTGGTGAGTTTTCGAGCACGTTCAGGCCTCCAAAAAAGCACGCGAAGTGTCCGAATAAAAATAATAATAATAACGTCGCCGCAGCAGCGCGGCGACGTCTGGCGGAATACGGCAGCAGTGCGCTGAAGGCGGAGCCTATAAAGGCCAGCGGTCATGGCGAGGAGCTGCTTGTGAGGAAACATCTGTGGCGGCCAGCGTGCCAAAGACAGCCGGGTTATTTTGGACCAATGCGCCCTGCAAGCTCTGCTCAGAATTGTGTCCAAAAATAAAGTCGTGCTGCACGTGGCTGCCGGCTGTTTGAGAGATCCGCCTCCAGCCGGAGCTGCAGACTCTTCCAGCAGGGAAACCTGAGACCAGCTCCGTTTTACTGCCGCCAGCAGCATCGTTTACGACGGAGGTTGACCAGATGTCATGTTTCACACGGTAGACATGATGAGGACGTCTGCTTGAACCGCGTCCACACGTCTCCATCCTCGTACTTCCACGTGTCTACGTTGCCATGGTTATTCATCCACCAGGGGGCGGTGCTGAGTTCAGAGCTCTGACATGATGCACAACCATTTAAAAACACCTGAACAAGAATCACAAAGGTTTGAGCTGTTCTCAGCATCTTCAGGTGTTTTTTATTTGAAGGTTTCTGCGTGGTCGTTTCCTCTTCTTCTTCTATGGTTGAGGGCCAGATTTGGAGAGGATCCGGCCCTCCATTGGACCTGAACAGGTCCTGTAAAACTCAACGCTGCCCCTGGTGGTTTCTGGTGGAATCACTCTGTTTCTGCATCAAATGGTCTTTGAAAACAGATCAAATTCCATGCTGGAGATGGACGAAACTGACCGTCCGTCTGCGTATTCATCTTCTGCATCCAGCATAAACGGATCTTTAGCTGTAGATAAGTTTTCCTGGTTTATAAGGATAAAAATCATCTGTTTTGATTTTATCCCTCAGGAACGATTTTTGGTCCTGGAACGGGATTCCGGTTTTCTGTGTTTTTATGTTGTTGTTTGGCTTTGTTCGTCGAGTCCAAAACCGTTTCCGGTTAGTAGGTTTTTGTCTTTGGTTTTGGGGCACTGAGAACAAATTTGATAAAAATTCCTTCCAGGAATAAGATTTTCTGAAAATACAACATTAAATGTGAAAACTGCTAACCGTGGCCTCGTGTTTATCGCGTCAGACTGTGCAACACCATCTTCTATGACTTGTGTCTAAATATGCACCATTGGCTTCTTTGTTTCCTTGGTAACTGCAGCCAGGATTATGCAGGTACTAATTAGGAATACACAATTAATCAGATTTGGATCGTGATCACGATTTTAGTGGCCACAAACAAACCTGATCGTCAACGATATTTGCATTCAGAACGCGAGCTCTGCTGCAGCGTCCCTGGTCGATCAGGTTCTCAACCAACAGTCTGCCGACCACCATGGGGCGATAGCGTGGTTAAGGCTTCATTAAGCTGCCGTATTACCAAGCGTACACACCTTTTACCAGCAGCCAGTTAAGTGTCCTTGGATTGGTTGGATATGTGAGGTGGGCGTGGTTAACACGGGAAGCATGAAGCGGTAAGATGTTGCTTCCACATTTTTCCTGTTGGAGGTGAAACGGATTGTTTCGATTAAACAGCTGATTGAGGTGGCAAAAAATACGAACATTATTTCAACATGTGGCATTAAAATAGACGAACCCTGCCGCGTGCACGACCACCCTGCCACGGACGATTCAGATGATTCAGTTTCCATGGTAATGGAGGATGTTTAGAGCAGAAACTATGCGATTCCAATCCCCTTACTTTTGGTGGTTCTCGGCGAGTATTCCCAATGCTAGCATCTGTATTAAACCAACTGTATTTGCTAGCTTGCGACCAGCTGTGGTGATGCTGTCGACACACCTTCTCTGATTGGTCGATTGTTTATCTGATGGATGTGATGATTAAGATGAATCTACCTCATTTCTATAAACTAAAATTGAATTTGCTGATATTTTTATTATAAATGTTGCTGTCTGAATTATTCGGATAAATTTTGTGGATCGGGTGACTAAAAAGGTTTGAATGACACTTTGTTTTGCATAATTAATGAGACTGATGTGATGTCACGTGAATCGAAGATGACCAGATGCGACGTGTCCCTCTCTGTCCTCGCAGATATCCAGGAATTCTACGAAGTGACCTTATTGGACAGCCAGAGATGGGCGGAGTCTTCCAACCGGGTGGACCACATGGCGCCCGTCAACCTGTGGGACTTTTCCAGCCTTCAAAGTACAACGGTGACCTCGGACACCCTGCCCAGCCTTAGCACCAGCATCGAGGTAAGACCAGAGCCGGGACTGGGCCATGACCCGGGGTGGAGGTCCATCTGAGGGGGAAGGGGGTGGGGGGGACTCTTTGGGACTCGAACCTCCGTCTCTCCGCTGCTTGTCTTCTTTCAGGTTCCTGCCAGAGAAACTGAGTGAAAATAGAAGGTTGTAAATAGATCAGGTCTGTTACCTGCTGCGTCAGGTCAAGGTGGAGCACCTGAGCGCAGGCGTAAGTCAGGCGCCTCCAAGGTTGGACACGCCCCCACCGGTGTCCTCAGCAAATGCATCAAGCGCCGTTCTTCTGTCCGTTTGGAGTGAAGCTTGGTTATGAAACAGACTCGTTTAGGAGGACCGCCGCCATGGCTTCCCCCAGCCGCAACGCTTCCCACTACCACCACGGCTTCACCTGAGATCCAGCTGGTTTCCAGTCTGGATCCAGGAAAACATGGTCGAATGGGACGTAGCTCGGTCCAGTTGTGTTGGAGAAGAGCTTCATTCCTCTCGCGACGTTTCCGTCTTTGGTTTCTGTCCAGATGGACAAACCATCGTTAGGTCGCTTCTCTCCAGTTTCCCTTCCTTTAATTGATGCTTTTCATGAACAGTTTTGTTTACTATCAATACTTGGATGATCAAAAGTATCTAAACTAGTTCCCAATAATCCTCCACGTAGACCTCGGAACTGTTCTCCAGGATCCTTGAAAGATTTTCTAAAACTCTTGGATGTTTCTACCTTTTCTTCTTTTTATCGTCCAGATGATCCAACACTGCTTTAAAGTCCTGGTTCTGGGCAGGATCCATCCCTCCATTGGACCTGAAAAGGTCCTGGTTCTGGAGAGGATCCGGCCCTCCATTGGACCTGAACAGGTCCTAGTTCTGGAGAGGATCCGGCTCTCCATCGTACCTGAATAGGTCCTGGTTCTGGGCAGGATCCGGCCCTCCATTGGACCTGAATAGGTCCTGGTTCTGGGCAGGATCCAGCAGACCTGTTTTCACTGATCTTCAGTCCAGTTTTTAGGTCATGTGACCTCCGTCTCTTCTGGCTTCTTGACAGCTACGTTTCCATGGAAACCACCTGCTAATGGCTAACATCTAGCAGCTAACAGCTAGCTGCTAATGGCAAACAGCTTTTAGATAGCAGCTAGCAACTAGAAGCTAACAGCTGACGGCTAGCAGCTAATGACTATCAGCTAGCGACTGACGACCAGCAGCTAACGGCTAACAGCTATCGCCTAACTACTGGCAGCTAACGGCTAGAAGCTAGCAGGAAATCAGCATGGTTTCTGCCTGATCTTTGCTGGATTTCAGATGAAACTAAAGAAATGGGAGCAGATGATGTAAAAGCTCTTCAGACGTTCATCCGTCTCCGTTTACTGGCTGTGTTCCACAGTTTCAGCATGATGATGTGTTCATGGTTGTACGATCTGCTGGTTTGGCCTTTAGGTCATGGTTGATGGTTCAGCCAGGTGGTGATCAGGTCATGTGTGAATGAACTGCGGCTGACTTTTAACAGTTTCTAGATGTTTTCAGCGACACAAAAATGTCTAAAGGATTTTCCTCACAGATCCGAAAATCCCCCAAATTTTCCTTGAAATAGTTCAAAAGTTATTTTTCTGAAGAAATCACTTAAACTTTAGCATCTTGAAGCATCGTTGTCTTCGTCCCACCGATGTGATCGCATCACCTTCGCTTTTTAAAGCAGCGTTTCAGAGAAACAAGATGAAATCTGGATATGAAGGTAACCTGAAGGGTTTTGTACAAATGGGATGGAAAGATGTTTGTTTTTATTTAGATGGAAAACGGTGAAATCGACCGATGTTGCTTTCTTCTTGTTTTAATTCAGATTTGATGTATTTTCAATCAAACATTGGAATAAAGTTGATTAAAGCGACGTTAGAGTTGAGGACGGTGAA
The DNA here is from genome assembly GCF_933228915.1 of Telmatherina bonti. Taxonomy (NCBI): domain Eukaryota; kingdom Metazoa; phylum Chordata; class Actinopteri; order Atheriniformes; family Telmatherinidae; genus Telmatherina; species Telmatherina bonti. The sequence goes on along the minus strand of NC_136625.1, from coordinate 5,514,683 downwards.
CTGGTGGGACTTTCAGCCCAGTTTGTTGCTTTTCCTTCTGTCTTGGTGCAGCCGTTCAGCGTCCTGCAGCGTTTCCGAAGAGGGAACTACTTCTCAGGAAGTCTTGTGGAACCTCTTCCTTCAGCGTCGGGTTGTTCGGTCTTCACCTGGTTTTTACAGGTTTCACTAAAAACTCCTTAAATATAAGTTCTTAAAAGAAAGTGGAAGTTTTCAGCCAGATATCTCTACTGCTTACTGCCTGCTCTTCCTCAGACTGGAACCAGAAACCGGAACAGTCCTGCTGGGTCCGGTCCGGGTCCACGGCTTTGTTAGTTGCTCAGGTGGAGCAGTCGAGGCTATGAATGAATGATGCTAGTAAAGCAGCAGCTCTTTGCTCCGAGCCTCGCGGACCAGGTTGCTGGTGAACAGGCCGTGGTTTTTCCCCAGGTTTTGGTTCGAGGTGGGTCGCTCTGCGGTGAACTGGGTCCAGTTCGGAGAGGAGAACATTTCCTGACCCAAAGCCTCTTGCAGGTGTTGCAGACAGACCTGTGTGGATGTTCAATCAGCTGAATGCCGCAGCCTCTACGTCTCCTCTCCAAGTCCGTTAGCTTAACTGTTAGCCATTAGCCTTTAGCTGTTAGTCGTTAGCCGTTAGCTGTTAGTCGTTAGCTGTTACCCGTTAGCCATTAGCCATCAGTTGTTAGCCATTAGCTGTTAGCCGTTAGCTTAGTCTTTAGCTGTTAACCTTTAGCCATTAGCCGTTAGCGGCTTGTAATCAGGGTGAAGCTGAGCGCATGAAGCTTTCTGTCCTCCTGCAGCAGGTGAACATATGCTGTGGCCGTTTGCTTGGACAGTGTCCGTTGTCACCTCAACGTCCTGTTGATGTTTGACTTCGGAGAGCAGGTCTGATCTGGGGTCAGCTAGCAGAGATTAAATGTTTGCTAACATGGGAGTCGGTATTGGATGTTTCTCCTGGTTTCATGGTTTTCAGAGGAGCTCAATGGTTTGAACTATTAAACCAAACAAGAATAAAAGAAATTCTGTCAGAACATGGGAGGGTAGCGGGAGCTGCAGTCCGTCGCTCCTCCATCCTGCAAGCTGACTTAACAGCTGTTTACCTCTTATGTGTCAATAAAGCAGCATTTCTTTGCATTAAGTTTGTGAAGCCTAATTTTTACATGTTGGTGTGGGTTCTGTAGTATCGGGACAGCTTTAGGAGAACACACAGTGTAGCATCGGTGGGAAGTGTCGGTTTCACACAGCAGAGGCAGATGGCTGCCTGTCCTTGAGTCGGGTTCTGCCGGAGGTTTCCTTCCTGTTAAAAGGGAGTTTTTTTCCTTCCCACTGTCGCCAGTGTGCTTGCTCAGGATGGGAGATTGGGTTGGACCTCCAACTCAATCTGTTGGTTTCCTTATATAGGCTGTTATAAATTGGCTTTCATGATGTTTTCTTCTCTGTTTGTAAAGCTTTTTGAGATGGCATTGCTGTGATTTGACGCTACATAAATAAAGTTGAATTGAATTGACTTCAGCTCCTGTCTGAAGAGACGGACGCTGGCAGAAGAGTGTTTACAGCTCAGTCCCACAGCAGATGAAAAGTCTGAGATTACGAGTCCAAACAAAACCATCAGCAGGCTTCTTTCTGCTCTCCTAATCTCATCTTTTTATCAGTTTATGGGATCAGCCAGAAATGGGAAACTAATCCGCAGGATGGTATTTTCTCTCTGCATCAGATTGTTTTTGAGTAAAAGTTTGGAGAGGAAGCAGGACGATGAAGCTGGCTGCAGAATCTGCTGCACATGCAGTATTCATGTGCATGTAAACACACCCGCAGCGAGCAGAATAATGCATGAGGACCGTGTGCTGCTTTCCTCCTCTCTGGTCCAGCTGAAGCTGCAGTTCTGAAGAAGAACCTTCCAGATCTGAACCCGGAGCAGCGCCGTGCTGTTAGACTGTGAGGGAAAAGAGGAAAGGTTTCAGTGTTTCTGCCTCCGGTCCAACCATTAAAAGCTGCTCTGGGAAGTCTCATCGCGTCCTGAGGCGGCTCTGTGGCCCGAGGTAGACGAGGAGGATGATGGCAGTAAAAGGTTTTCTGTTTGTTCACTTCATCTGAACCAGGGTCAGGCGGACAGGTTTAGGTTTCCTGAACCATGATGCTTCAGATTTAACCACTCGGCTCTGGGCAGGTCAGCCGTCCAATGCGGTTCTGGTTCAGGCTGAATCCTCGGCTCCAGACCTGGATCATAAAACCAGCATTTAATGGTTTCCATGATTCCCATCATGGAAGTTGAATCATGATGGGAAGACGGTTTCAGGAGGTCCGTCTGCAGCCGTGGTTCCAGCCCCCCTCCCAGCACACCTCAGTGGATTATTCACTGTGTCATGTATCAGACTGATCCTCCTCCTCTGATTGGACTGCCGGAAATCTGCTCATTAAGGCCGTTGGTCCTCCACCAGAAGCCGGAATTCTTCTTCTTCTTCTCAGAGAACAAAATGGTGTCTTACTGTCCGGGGTCGTCCTGCAGCTCGTTCTCCACTCGGCAGCAGAGCTGACCTTTCTGCTCGTGGGCTTAGAGAGGTAACGTGTGATTGGTTGGAGATTTGAGGTGGGCGTGGTCAACGTGATTTTTGCTGATGCAGTTTGAAGGAAGAGTCTAAAGAGCTGATGGAGGTGATAAAGTATGAAAGTCACGGAGCCCGTCGCCTGCACAACACACCAGGTGGAGGACCAGGTGGAGGACCAGGTGGAGGTCCAAGTGAAGGACCAGGTGGAGGACCGGGTGGAGGACCAGGTGGAGGTCCAAGTGAAGGACCTGGAAGAGGACCAGGTGGAGGACCAGGTGGAGGTCCAAGTGAAGGACCTGGAAGAGGACCAGGTGAAGGACCAGGTGGAGGTCCAAGTGAAGGACCTGGAAGAGGACCTGGAAGAGGACCAGGTGAAGGACCAGGTGGAGGTCCAAGTGAAGGACCTGGAAGAGGACCAGGTGAAGGACCAGGTGGAGGTCCAAGTGAAGGACCTGGAAGAGGACCAGGTGGAGGACCAGGTGGAGGTCCAAGTGAAGGACCTGGAAGAGGACCAGGTGGAGGACCAGGTGGAGATCCAAGTGAAGGACCTGGAAGAGGACCAGGTGGAGGACCAGGTGGAGGTCCAAGTGAAGGACCTGGAAGAGGACCAGGTGGAGGACCAGGTGGAGATCCAAGTGAAGGACCTGGAAGAGGACCAGGTGGAGGACCAGGTGGAGGTCCAAGTGAAGGACCTGGAAGAGGACCAGGTGGAGATCCAAGTGAAGGACCTGGAAGAGGACCAGGTGGAGGACCAGGTGGAGGTCCAAGTGAAGGACCTGGAAGAGGACCAGGTGGAGATCCAAGTGAAGGACCTGGAAGAGGACCAGGTGGAGGACCAGGTGGAGGTCCAAGTGAAGGACCTGGAAGAGGACCAGGTGGAGGGCCAGGAAATGGTCCAGATAGAGGAACTAGTACAGGACCAAGTGGAGGTCCTGGTAGAGAGGCCAGGTAGATGACTCTTGATGTGTTGATGTGGTTTAGAACCAGAAGTGAACCAGGTACATGATACTGAAAATCCAGACCTGAAGTGGTCCAGATGAGGCTGGAATCCTGCAAGCGAACCATCAGCTGACATTTCTTCACCTTTCAGAGACGTCATGGTTTGTGGTTCTGTGCTGCTCATACCGGTTCAGACCAGTTGGATCCAGATCCAAACATTTAGGGGAGGCGCTGCTATGACCGGTTCTGGACCAGGTTGTGGGCCAGTTCAGACCAGTTAGATCCAGGCGGGCCATCCCACGAGGAGGTTTCTCTGGAAACAGACGAGTCCAGATGTTGTCCTGCTGTAGACCATGTCCAGGTCCAGTTTGATTCTGAATGCTCTCTTTCTCTTCCCTCTCTGTGTGACTGTAAACCGCCCCGTAGGACTCCCCCCTCCTAAACGAAATCCTGCACACGCTGGCCAAACTCTCCCCCAGCCGCCGCACACAAGTAAGTACCGGACGCCTGCTGTTGGTGGGAGGCTGCCATCCACCCTCGCCGCATGTCCCACGCAGTCCTCATCTGCTTTGGACCATCAGCGCGGTGGGTCTGGGTTAAGGGTCCAGGGTCGGGTCCGCCTGGACGGCATCGAGGTGTGGCTGTGGTCCGTTTCGGTTCTGGAGAAAGTTCCAGGTTGAACCGAGGGGGAGCGCAGCGACACGTTGGTTGTCTGTGAGGCGTTCAGGGGTCATGGGTCATCGTGCTTCTTCATCTGTTCATGTTGTTGGTCTGAACAGTACACCTCCCGTCCTCAGACCCGGTCCAGTCACCAGGACCAGGGTCCGGTCCCCGCATGAGGAACGTAAACCTGCTAAAACCCGGATCAGCTGACGTTTTTATCCGTTTATGACCAAACAAAACGTTTCTGCTTCACTGGAAACAGAAACAAAGAATGATTTAATATCTGATCGAATTATTTATTTTTCCCGTTTTAACTAAATGTCTTAAAATTTATTTAGAAAATAAAATGCTAAAAAACAAAAATCAGATGTTTAAAAAACAAACAAACAATAATTCAACTGAGCTGAGAGGTTTTTATTCCACATGGAAAGAATTTATGAAGGATCGATATATATATTTAGAAATATCCATATGAAATAAATGAATGATGCAGTAATGATAAAATACACAATATTTTATAAAAACAGCCAAATTTACAACATTTTATTAGTACTAAATGATAACAAATCAAATCTGTAATCGTGATAAAATAAATAATGATGAAATCTATAAATGTATATATAAATAAAAATAATATTGATAATAAATAGATTTTTATGTAAAAAATTTCTTTGGAAAATATGGAATAAAAATAGAACTTGGAATAAATTAAAATTAAAGATGTTTTTCATTTTTTAATCGATTTTCTGTCATTATGTTAAAAGTTTCCTGTAGGTTTATTCAGACCAGTTCCAGACTGAGGATCAGTGTCCAGTAGACCAGTAGACCAGTAGGCCCCCTCGTCCCCCACCAGCCTCCTGACCAGCAACCTCCGCTGGCGTTTGGACTGGTTTGCAGGGTTTTCTCTGGACTGGGGGAGACTGGAGCTGTACTGGTGTTCAGGACCTTCATGGTGGTGGTTAATGTGTGTTCTGGTTCTGGTCAGATTCTTCAGGCCTCCTGTGTGTTGTCATGACGTGTTGTCCTTAGGTGCATCAGCCTTCATCGTCCTCTTCATGTTGTCACTTCCTGAATGTTGGTCTGCAGAGTTCTGACCCGTTTACAGGATAAACCTGCTGACTCAGCATGGGTCCAGTAACATCAGCAGGTTGGGGATCATGGGTCCAGTAACACCAGCAGGTTGGGGATCATGGGTCCAGTAACACCAGCAGGTTGGGGATCATGGGTCCAGTAAAACCAGCAGGTTGGGGATCATGGGTCCAGTTAAACCAGCAGGTTGGGGATCATGGGTCCAGTAAAACCAGCAGGTTGGGGATCATGGTTTCCAGTAACACCAGCAGGTTGGGGATCATGGGTCCAGTAACACCAGCAGGTTGGGGATCATGGGTCCAGTAACACCAGCAGGTTGGGGATCATGGGTCCAGTAACACCAGCAGGTTGGGGATCATGGGTCCAGTAAAACCAGCAGGTTGGGGATCATGGGTCCAGTAAAACCAGCAGGTTGGGGATCATGGTTTCCAGTAACACCAGCAGGTTGGGGATCATGGGTCCAGTAACACCAGCAGGTTGGGGATCATGGGTCCAGTAACACCAGCAGGTTGGGGATCGTGGGTCCAGTAAAACCAGCAGGTTGGGGATCGTGGGTCCAGTAACACCAGCAGGTTGGGGATCATGGGTCCAGTAACACCAGCAGGTTGGGATCGTGGGTCCAGTAACACCAGCAGGTTGGGGATCATGGGTCCAGTAAAACCAGCAGGTTGGGGATCATGGGTCCAGTAACACCAGCAGGTTGGGATCGTGGGTCCAGTAACACCAGCAGGTTGGGATCGTGGGTCCAGTAAAACCAGCAGGTTGGGGATCATGGGTCCAGTAACACCAGCAGGTTGGGATCGTGGGTCCAGTAACACCAGCAGGTTGGGGATCATGGGTCCAGTAACACCAGCAGGTTGGGGATCATGGGTCCAGTAACACCAGCAGGTTGGGGATCATGGGTCCAGTAACACCAGCAGGTTGGGGATCATGGGTCCAGTGAAACCAGCAGGTTGAAGGCTGTGGGCCCTCTAAGACCTCAAATCTGGATTATATGAAGTCCAGAAAGCAGCTAAAAACTGGGCTTGTGGATCCTGGAGGCTAACACAGCTAGCACAGCTTACACAGCTAGCACACATAGCAGAACTAACGCAGCACAGCTACTAAAGTTGACTATTTTTTTCCATTGACGACCTTTAAATGATTAAACTTGTAGAACCACGGAGACTTAAAGATTCTCCTTCAGCTTGGTCATGTGAAATCTGGTCCAGATACCAGGAACCGGCCCACAACCTCGTCCAGATACCAGGAACCGGCCCACAACCTCGTCCAGATACCAGGAACCGGCCCACAACCTCGTCCAGATACCGGGAACCGGCTTGCAACCTCGTCCAGATACCGGGAACCGGCTCGCAACCTGGTCCAGATGGCGGGAACCGGCCCGCAACCTGGTCCAGATACCAGGAACCGGCTCACAACCTGGTCCAGATGGCGGGAACCGGCTCACAACCTGGTCCAGATACCAGGAACCGGCTCACAACCTGGTCCAGATGGCGGGAACCGGCCCGCGACCTGGTCCAGATACCAGGAACCGGCTCACAACCTGGTCCAGGTACCAGGAACCGGCTCACAACCTGGTCCAGATGGCGGGAACCGGCCCGCGACCTGGTCCAGATACCAGGAACCGGCTCACAACCTGATCCAGATGGCGGGAACCGGCTCACAACCTGGTCCAGGTACCAGGAACCGGCTCACAACCTGGTCCAGATGGCGGGAACTGGCCCGCGACCTGGTCCAGATGCCAGTACGTGAACCTGTAAACATCAGGACCTGCTTCTCTGTAGTTGGTCGTATTTTGGCGTTTTCGTTACAGATTATGATCTAATAAACCATCTGATGGTTTTTGGACCTTCAACTGGACCTTTTCGGTACCTGGATCAGAGCGGCCGATGCTGGTCTTCATGCGTGATGAGTGGGTTTGTGTGAAACTGTGACATCACTTCCTGTGGGCGGCTCAGAGTGGGACCAGGAGCCATGAAACACATGATGATGATGATGACACATGGGGGACACAGACGCATGACGGATTCATGGAACTGTGAAAAATTCATGCCTGTGAAGCCCACCCACGCTGGCTCGCCTGCTGCTGCGACGCATGCTCTTCCTCCTCCTCCTCCTCAGCCATGTGGCATTGAGTCATACATGTTAAACCAAAGGTGAGCAGCCTGTATTTAGAGGACGAACTTGTGAGGAAAGGTGAGATCAGAACTCACGGGTCTTTTATTTACCGTCCGTTCTGTACGAGATGTGAATAAAACACATCTTTCATCTTCAGCTTCATCATTTTCAGATGAGACTGAATAAATTCAGTGATTTTGGAGCAGAATAATGTCAAATAAACCTATTTTCCTCTAAAACCTGTGACTCAGTCCCTCTTATGAATGGTTTGACTGGTAAAGATAACACTGATATTTGTATTTTTTCATTTTTAAAGTAAAATCCAGGCCTCATTGGCTGTTACCACAGAAATGGGCCCATAAATGTCAAGATAACTTTGCTTTATAATCTTCATTACTAAAATGTAAGATGTGTAAAATTTACATATACATATTATCCAATATATTCTTTGATAAAATAAATATTTCCATTTTATCAGATGAATTTTTGGGTCCATTCTAATGCACCAGCATCAATGTGTATGCATTGACGTGACGCGTTCTGGGCCAATGGGAAATTTAAGCTTTCGATACAATACATGAAAACAACGGCAGACATGAAACAATTTCTGATGAAAGTTAGAAAGTTCTTTCTTTTTGTGTCTAAAAGTCTTTAAAACCAATACAAAGCGTTGGTTTTCTGTTGGTGAAAAGGTGACAGTTGGGACAAAGTTTCGGTTTTCCCACCGTCCTGAACGCAGGCCTGTGTCTTGAGGAGCTGGGCTCGGTGATTCTGCTCCCGCTGAGTTCCGGATCTGGGATGCAGGAGGACCGGAGGAGGGTGGAGGTGGCTCACCGTTGAGCACGCGCTACGGTAGGATGTCGGTTTGCGCGTGAATGTGGCGGTTTTCGTGAGAAGAGCGCGTGGTTGGAGCTCGCGCAGCAGGACGGACAGCGCGAGATGCGATGCTGATGCTTTCCCCAAGCGCGGAACCATGGACTGCATTTGTATCGTCACCACGAAGGTAATGTCCGCGAAAAGGTTAAAAAACGGCTTTTCTGAGCCCTCCAAGCGGCGGGTTTAGTTGTCGGGGACTCTGAGGTGAATTCGGCGGATGTTTTTAGTCTTTAAACAGTTTTAATCTCGGAACAAAATGTACTTTTTAAAACCGTTCCCGCTGTTTTGTCCATCAGGGCGGCCAGTCAGCGGAGGCGGAGTTGGAAGAAGTGAAGTTTCTACTGATATAAAACATCTTTATTGCTTTTTATTGCAGCCGAATTTAAGTTTAGATAGTTTAAAATAAGATATGTTGTTATTTTTTATGATAAAGTCGTGTTTTTTATTAGAGGTACAGAATAATCTGAATGATGTTTTTTTTAAGGGACATTTGCATGATAATGTTTCCCAGTCAGATTGAAGTGTTACTGCTGTGGGTTATTGATTATTGATAAGTGAAGTGGCTTATTGGAATCATTACTGTGTGTGCGCTACACCTTACATCTGCTTAATTGTATTTCTAAGGACTGCAGAGATTTTTATGCTCGCTTTGGAAGTGTTGGAAGATCTCCTGGTGTTTCATATGGTCTGGTTTTTGACTCACCGGTGACTCAACTGAGTTCAGAAACAAAGTCATTCTGAGGTCATTGAATACCTGGAAAACCTGCAAATCTGGACGAGTTTAAGTTTCTATGAAGACCTCTGTTGTTGAGGTGCGTTTAGGTGCAGCTGTGTGATGCTGTGAAATCCCCGGCATCTCTGTGATGTCAACGTGACATTGTCCCGTGGACCAGGAGACTCTTCAGCTGAACAAGCTAATCCTCCAGAATCAGATTTATTTTTAAATTAAAACCTGAACGTTGTTCGGTCTGAAGCAAAGAACTTGAAACTTCTGGTGATTTTCTGTCCGACTCGCGTGTTTCAGACACATTTAACTTATTTGTCATCTTAAGGACTTGGCTGGTATCTGCGTGTATGGTTACCATGGTTACGGCTGCTGTCTAGATGCTGATGGACCAGCCGGTTTCCGTTACGACAGGTTTTTCCGCTGTCAGGCGAGTTCCAGTCGTGTCCGTATGGAAGTATATCTGCAAAGCGTTACCCCGTGGTTACACGGCGCTGGCGTGACGTCGGGTGTCATGTGACCAGTTTGTTTGAGTTGAAGACGTATCTGGATGAATTCTTTCCTCTTCAGACGAGGAGTGGAGCCAGAAAATCTGCTGAATGCTTCGTATCTTCATCGTCCTCAGAGTTAGGTCTGGTCGCCGTGGTCACCGTGGTCGGGACCTGCTCAGACCAGGTAGTTCCTCCTCAGGTGTTCAGGTCCGTCTTCAGCTCCCGGCTCAGTCTGCCGGGTCTGGACTCGGGCTCGGGGAGCGTGACCCGTCTGGGTTCTGGTTCCCGTCCACCAGCCAGCCGTCTGGACCTCAGATGTCTCCTCATCCTCCAGATCTCCTACTTTCTGTGTCGCTGCTAAACTGGGACGATGTCTCCGACTGGAGTCCAGCAGGATGTTAGAGACCGAGCGGCGCCAGAAGTCCGACCGACAGCCGGACCTGGACAAGAGTTTGAACCTCTCCTCGGTTTTAGTTCGCTCAGCAGTTTCTGCTCGGAGGAGCAGTGTCAGCGTTTCGTCTGGAAGACGTTCCCTGGTGGTCGCTGATCACTGCTCTTCTTCTTCTGTTGGTGCAGGAGGATGTTTCTTCTTCTTCTTCTTCTTCTGTTGGTGCAGCAGGATGTTTCTCTTCTTCTTCTTCTGTTGGTGCAGCAGGATGTTTCTCTTCTTCTTCTGTTGGTGCAGCAGGATGTTTCTCTTCTTCTTCTGTTGGTGCAGCAGGATGTTTCTCTTCTTCTTCTTCTGTTGGTGCAGCAGGATGTTTCTCTTCTTCTTCTTCTGTTGGTGCAGCAGGATGTTTCTCTTCTTCTTCTTCTGTTGGTGCAGCAGGATGTTTCTCTTCTTCTTCTTCTGTTGGTGCAGCAGGATGTTTCTCTTCTTCTTCTGTTGGTGCAGCAGGATGTTTCTTCTTCTGTTGGTGCAGCAGGATGTTTCTCTTCTTCTTCTGTTGGTGCAGCAGGATGTTTCTCTTCTTCTTCTGTTGGTGCAGCAGGATGTTTCTCTTCTTCTTCTGTTGGTGCGGCGGGACGTTGCAGTCTGGAGTCTCCATGTTCTGGTGATCACCATGGCAACCAGTACAATGTCTGCAGGACAAAAACTGGAATCAGATTTCCTGGATCTGCAGCAGCTTCTGTCAGGAAAAAACTTCACTTCCTGCTGCAACGCGGCTTCCCCTGCTGCAACGCGGCTTCCTCTGCTGCAACGCGGCTTCCTCTGCTGCAACGCGGCTTCCTCTGCTGCAACGCGGCTTCCTCTGCTGCAACGCGGCTTCCCTGCATCAACGCGGCTTCCCCTGCTGCAACGCGGCTTCCCCTGCTGCAACGCGGCTTCCCCTGCATCAACGCGGCTTCCCCTGCTGCAACGCGGCTTCCCTGCATCAACGCGGCTTCCCTGCATCAACGCGGCTTCATCTGCTGCAACGTGGCTTCCCTGCATCAACGTGGCTTCATCTGCTGCAACGCTGCTTCCCTGCTGCAACGCGGCTTCCTCTGCTGCAACGCGGCTTCCCTGCATCAACGCGGCTTCCCCTGCTGCAACGCAGGAGGAGGACGATGAGCAGGAGGAGGACGATGAGCAGCAGGAGGAGGAGCAGCAGCAGGAGGAGGAGCAGCAGGAGGAGGAGGAGCAGGAGGAGGAGGAGGAGGAGCAGGAGGAGGAGGAGCAGCAGGAGGAGGAGGAGGAGGAGGAGGAGCATCCATGCGTGTCCAACAGAAAGGAGTGTGGTGCCAGCAGACTGCAGGGAGGCGAGGAGAGGTCAGAGAGGAGGAGGAGCAGAGAGGATGCTGGGAAAGCGTGGGCTGATATGAAAGCAGAGGAGGAAATTAGCTCCTGTTAGCCGTGTCGTCTGCACGCCGCGACCTTTAACCTCCAGCAATGCCTGTGTGGGAAGACTGGGAGGTAAACTGGCAGCTCTCCAGTTGTCTGTGAAGTCTGCAGGGTGGAAGTTTTCTCTCCGACACGAGGAACGCTGCAGCTTTTAGCCTCCGAATGCGACAGAAAGCAGTTTAGGTAAGGCGTGACGGGATGTAAACGATGTGGGGACGCTCCTCCCAGCTGCTCCCCGGGGTCCCGCGGCGACCAGGAGACCCCTGGACTTCCCTCTGCAGGACTGAACACCTGATCTCCGACAGAACCCGAGCACCTTCTGAACTGGTTCCAGCCGTGTGGTCGAACTCCGACCAACCACTGTTTACCTGCTGCAGCCTGGCAGCAGGGGATTGTGGGTAGGGAGCGGCACTGACATGTGACCTGAAATGTCCCTCAGCCCCCCCCCCCCCTCAGGGCAATGCCATCTGGGAAGGAACACACACACACACACACACAGATCTGACGGCCACTCAGATGGCAGCGTTTCAGGGGGCGTGGCCTGATTTGTCAGGAGGCTGGAGGTGGTTACCATGGTAACATTTGCTGAATGAGTCAGCTTTACCTGAAAATGACCTCACCCCCACCCCCAGGTGGAGGACAGGGTGGATGTGTGGGTGGATGTGAGGGTGGATGTGTGGGTGGATGTGAGGGTGGATGTGTGGGTGGAGGACAGGGTGGATGTTTGGGTGGATGTTTGGGTGGATGTGAGGGTGGATGTTTGGGTGGATTTGAGGGTGGATGTGTGGGTGGAGGACAGGGTGGATGGTGTGGGTGGATGTGAGGGTGGATGTTTGGGTGGATTTGAGGGTGGATGTGTGGGTGGAGGACAGGGTGGATGTGTGGGTGGATGGTGTGGGTGGATGCGAGGGTGGATGTGTGGGTGGATGCGAAGGTGGGTGGAGGACAGGGTGGATGTGTGGGTGGAGGACAGGGTGGATGTGTGGGTGGATTTGAGGGTGGATGTGTGGGTGTATGCGAGGGTGGATGTGTGGGTGGATTTGAGGGTGGATGTGTGGGTGGATTTGAGGGTGGATGACAGGGTGGATGCGAGGGTGGAGGACAGGGTGAATGTGTGGGTGGAGGACAGGGTGGATGCGAGGGTGGATGGTGTGGGTGGATGTTTATGGTGGATTTGGGGGTGGATGTGTGGGTGGAGGACAGGGTGGATGTGTGGGTGGATGGTGTGGGTGGATGCGAGGGTGGATGCGAGGGTGGATGTTTGGGTGGATGTGTGGGTGGAGGACAGGGTGGATGGTGTGGGTGGATGTGAGGGTGGATGGTGTGGGTGGATGTGAGGGTGGATGTTTGGGTGGATTTGAGGGTGGATGTGTGGGTGGAGACAGGGTGGATGTGTGGGTGGATGGTGTGGGTGGATGCGAAGGTGGGTGGAGGACAGGGTGGATGTGTGGGTGTATGCGAGGGTGAATGTGTGGGTGTATGCGAGGGTGAATGTGTGGGTGTATGCGAGGGTGAATGTGTGGGTGTATGCGAGGGTGAATGTGTGGGTGTATGCGAGGGTGAATGTGTGGGTGTATGCGAGGGTGAATGTGTGGGTGGATGGTGTGGGTGGATGCGAGGGTGGATGGTGTGGGTGGATGCGAGGGTGGATGGTGTGGGTGGAGGACAGGGTGGATGGTGTGGGTGGATGCGAGGCTGGAGGACTGGGTGGATGTGTGGGTGGAGGACAGGGTGGATGTGTGGGTGGAGGACAGGGTGGATGGTGTGGGTGGATGCGAGGCTGGAGGACTGGGTGGATGGTGTGGGTGGATGCGAGGCTGGAGGACTGGGTGGATGTGTGGGTGGAGGACAGGGTGGATGACACGGTGGATGCGTGGGTGGATGCGAGGGTGGATGGTGTGGGTGGATGCGAGGGTGGATGGTGAGGGTGGATGCGAGGGTGGATGCGAGGGTGGATGGTGTGGGTAGAGGACAGGGTGGATGGTGTGGGTGGATGCGAGGGTGGATGGTGTGGGTAGAGGACAGGGTGGATGCGAGGGTGGATGCGAGGGTGGATGGTGTGGGTAGAGGACAGGGTGGATGGTGTGGGTGGATGCGAGGGTGGATGTGTGGGTGGATGCGATGGTGGATGTGTGGGTGGAGGACAGGGTGAATGCGAGGGTGGATGTGTGGGTGGATGCGATGGTGGATGTGTGGGTGGAGGACAGGGTGAATGCGAGGGTGAATGCGAGGGTGGATGTGTGGGTGGATGCGAGGGTGGATGTGTGGGTGGATGCGAGGGTGGATGTGTGGGTGGATGTGGGTGGAGGACAGGGTGGATGGTGTGGGTGGATGCGAGGCTGGAGGACAGGGTGGATGCGAGGGTGGATGTGTGGGTGGATGGTGTGGGTGGAGGACAGGGTGGATGCGAGGGTGGATGGTGTGGATAGAGGACAGGGTGGATGCGAGGGTGGATGTGTGGGTGGATGTGGGTGGAGGACAGGGTGGATGCGAGGGTGGAGGACAAGGTGGAGGACAGGGTGGATGCGAGGGTGGAGGACAGGGTGGATGCGAGGGTGGATGGTGTGGGTAGAGGACAGGGTGGATGCGAGGGTGGATGTGTGGGTGGATGTGGGTGGAGGACAGGGTGGATGCGAGGGTGGATGTGTGGGTGGATGTGGGTGGAGGACAGGGTGGATGCGAGGGTGGAGGACAGGGTGGATGCGAGGGTGGAGGACAGGGTGGATGTGGGCTGAAGCATCTGATGAACCACAGCGGATCATCAACAGACGGACGGGGGGCGTGTCTGGTTGTGTGCTGCCCCCTGCCGGAAGATTCTAACATTGATCAGCTGATCAGTTTTCTCTTCTTCTGTGGTTAAACGTTAGTTTCTTCGTCTGTGGTTAAATGTGGCGTTCTGGTCCGAGCAGGAAAAAAAGATCTTTGATCCTTTTCTGATGATTTGTTTGATCAGCTCTGCGCCTTCTGATGATGTCACAGCTTGTTGGAGGAATGTGGTCACATGACCGGCGTGGTCCAGCAGGGGGCGCCACCTCCACAGAAGTTTACCTGACTCTGATTAACTGGGACCCGTGGTCATCCAGCTGGTCACATGACCCGGTTCTGGCTTCAGACTGAAGATAAAACTGATCTGAGACTGATCAAGACCCGGTCAGATCCAGCTGGACCCCGTCAGAACCAGTTAGATCCAGTTGGACCCGGTCAGAACCAGTTAGACCCAGTTAGACCCGGTCAGTATCACTTAGAGCCAGTTAGACCCGGTCAGAACCAGTTAGATACAGTTAGACCTGGTCAGAACCAGTTAGATCCAGTTAGACCCGGTCAAAACCAGTTAGATCCAGTTAGACCCGGTCAGTACCATTTAGACCTGGTCAGTACCAGTTAGACCCGGTCAGACCACATCAGATCAGCGCTGTGGTCTCGGTCAGAAGTTATTGATCGTTTATCGGCTCAGTTGATCAAGTTAATCGGTCTGAAACACCTGAACACACCGCAAGCAGAGAACCTAAGCCGTCACATCAGAGGTACCGGTGAGACTGGTCTGGGTCCACTTCCTGTAAATCAGCCGAGTTCATCAGAAAACCGGCTTTCAGTCAGCTGATCCAGTTCTGGTCCGGACCTTGTTTGGTTTTTGTCCAGTTCTGGTCTGGTTTTTGTCCGGTTCTGGTCTGGTTTTTGTCCGGTTCTGGTCTGGTTTTGTCCAGACCTTGTCTGGTTTTTGTCTGGTTCTGGTCTGGTTTTGTCTGGACCTTGTCTGGTTTTTGTCTGGTTCTGGTCTGGTTTTGTCCAGACCTTGTCTGGTTTTTGTCTGGTTCTGGTCTGGTTTTGTCCGGACCTTGTCTGGTTTTTGTTTGGACCTTGTCTGGTTCTGGTCCGGTTTTTGTCCGGACCTTGTCTGGTTTTTGTCCGGTTCTGGTCTGGACCTTGTCTGGTTTTTGTCTGGACCTTGTCTGGTTTTTGTCTGGGCCTTGTCCGGTTCTGGTCTGGTTTTTGTAGTTATGGTCTGGTTTTTGTCCGGTTCTACTCTGGTTTTTGTCCAGTTCTGGTCTGGTTTTGTCCGGTTCTGGTCTGGTTTTTGTCCGGACCTTGTCTGGTTTTTGTCCGGTTCTGGTCTGGTTTTTGTCCGGTTCTACTCTGGTTTTTGTCCAGTTCTGGTCTGGTTTTGTCCGGTTCTGGTCTGGTTTTGTCCGGTTCTGGTCTGGTTTTTGTCCGGTTCTACTCTGGTTTTTGTCCAGTTCTGGTCTGGTTTTGTCCGGTTCTGGTCTGGTTTTTGTCCGGTTATGGTCTGGTTTTTGTCCGGTTCTACTCTGGTTTTTGTCCAGTTCTGGTCTGGTTTTGTCCGGTTCTGGTCTGGTTTTTGTCCGGACCTTGTCTGGTTTTTGTCCGGTTCTGGTCTGGTTTTTGTCCGGTTCTACTCTGGTTTTTGTCCAGTTCTGGTCTGGTTTTGTCCGGTTCTGGTCTGGTTTTTGTCCGGTTCTACTCTGGTTTTTGTCCAGTTCTGGTCTGGTTTTGTCCGGTTCTGGTCTGGTTTTTTTCCGGTTATGGTCTGGTTTTTGTCCGGTTCTACTCTGGTTTTTGTCCGGACCTGGTCTGGTTTTGTCCGGTTCTGGTCTGGTTTTTGTCCGGACCTTGTCTGGTTTTTGTCCGGTTCTGGTCTGGTTTTTGTCCGGTTCTACTCTGGTTTTTGTCCAGTTCTGGTCTGGTTTTGTCCGGTTCTGGTCTGGTTTTGTCCGGTTCTGGTCTGGTTTTTGTCCGGTTCTACTCTGGTTTTTGTCCAGTTCTGGTCTGGTTTTGTCCGGTTCTGGTCTGGTTTTTGTCCGGTTATGGTCTGGTTTTTGTCCGGTTCTACTCTGGTTTTTGTCCAGTTCTGGTATGGTTTTGTCCGGTTCTGGTCTGGTTTTTGTCCGGACCTTGTCTGGTTTTTGTCCGGTTCTGGTCTGGTTTTTGTCCGGTTCTACTCTGGTTTTTGTCCAGTTCTGGTCTGGTTTTGTCCGCTTCTGGTCTGGTTTTTGTCCGCTTCTGGTCTGGTTTTTGTCCGGACCTTGTCTGGTTTTTGTCCGGACCTTGTCTGGTTTTTGTCCGGTTCTGGTCTGGCTTTTGTCCGGTTCTGGTCTGGTTTTTTTTCCGGTTTTTGTCCGGACCTTGTTTGGTTTTTGTCCGGTTCTGGTCTGGTTTTTGTCCGGACCTTGTCTGGTTTTTGTCCGGTTCTGGTCTGGTTTTTTGTCCGGTTCTGGTCTGGTTTTTGTCCGGTTCTGGCCTGTTTCAAACTGGGTTGTCATGACAACACATTTGCTTCGATACAATCGCATGTAGTAATTTCGTCCAGTATTTTCTGTATTTTAATCAGATTTTGGAAACAATAGTACAAATAATCGGTTGTCGTGGTAACTGAGATATTGGGAGAAGTTTGCTGTACAGTGGCTTTCAGAGTAAAAGCATCATGTAGCAGCAACACCTCCTCGGTCGGCCGCGCGTATCGCTGCCAGTCTACGTTTTCCTGTCAGTCTAAAGTTTGGTATTTTCATTAACGTGGTATTTTAATTTGAAAGTCTGCTTTATTTGACTCCAACAGGTTTGTGGTGTGAAACATGAAACATTATCTGGTGTTGCCGTGACGATACGCTTCTGTCCTGATTTGATTCAGATTTTTTGGTGCCGATTCAATTTAAATTGCGATCCTCACAATTCTTCGATATTGCTGATTTTTGTAGATTAAAGACAAAAAAAATGTATAAAACTTTGTTTTGCTCGTCATTTTTCTTGACTCGGTGAGTAAAAAACAACCCAGTTGCCAGATCATCATTCTGCTGCTATACTGTCCAAGATGTAGAAAGATCAATAAAAACAATAAAAAATGACAAAAACTTTATAGTGGATTAATATAATTTATATTTATTTGGGGGAAAAAAAGATTTTTTGTAACAAAAAAATTTATTTTAAAATTGTGAGGCAAAAAAAATCCAGATTTATTAGTCTTTGATCTGATTTCCCACCCCTAATATCTAGACATGCCAGACATTGCGATGCATCGTTGGAGAACAGCAGGAGAACGTGCGATAAACAAGATGATAGCTAATGGTTTATAACACATGTTATAACAGATATTATATCTATTAAAGCTTAAAGCGGCTCTATGATGCTATGTCTAGCTTTCTGAGCTTTCTACAGTGTCATACTGATGATGACTCATCAGACGTGAGCGGCGCCGTGAACACGTGTTTTCCAGCACGCTCTACGTTCCATGTTTCCATGGCGACGGAAACGACTGGTTTCAGAGTTTTTTCTACTTTGACATTTTAGTCCCGAAGACCGACTCTGATCGTCATCGGCCGTCATTTCCGAACTGAAAGACGTCAACACCTGTTCTGGGTTCACGTCTTGCTACCATAGCAACAGCCTGGACATTATGGGATGTTTTCTGTGTCTGCAACGCGTCACAAAGACCAGGTCCTGGTGGAGACGCTGGATCCGTCCCTGGTCCACAAGAGGAGCCGGTGGTCTCAGAAAGCAGAAGAGTCTAAAACCAGTCTGGAGATGAAAAGTCTTGGTCTCCCAGTAGGAAAGGTCGCTGGTTCAATTCCCAAGCTCTAATTCCCAAAACCAGTACTACAGACCGGTTCCTTCAGACCGGTTCCTCCAGTGCGATTCCTTTTAGACCAGTTCCTCCAGTGCGGTTCCTTTTAGACCGGTTCCTTCAGACCAGTTCCTTTAGACCGGTTGCTCCAGTGCGGTTCCTTCAGACCGGTTCCTTTTAGACCGGTTCTTCCAGTCAGGTTCCTCCATACCGGTTCCTTCAGACCAGTTGCTCCAGTGTGGTTCCTTTTAGACCGGTTCCTTCAGACCGGTTCTTCCAGTCAGGTTCCTCCATACCGGTTCCTTCAGACCGGTTGCTCCAGTGCGGTTGCTCCAGTGCGGTTCCTTCAGACTGGTTCCTTTTAGACCGGTTCCTCCAGTCAGGTTCCTCCATACCGGTTCCTTTAGACCGGTTCCTTTTAGACCGGTTCTTCCAGACCAGTTCCTTCAGACCGGTTCCTGTTAGACCGGTTCTTCCAGACCAGTTCCTTCAGACCGGTTCCTGTTAGACCGGTTCCTCCAGTCAGGTTCCTCCATACCGGTTCCTTCAGACCGGTTGCTCCAGTGCGGTTCCTTTTAGACCGGTTGCTCCAGTGCGATTCCTTTTAGACCGGTTCCTCCAGTGCGGTTCCTTTTAGACCGGTTCCTTTTAGACCGGTTCCTTCAGACAGGTTCCTTCAGACCGGTTCCTTTTAGACCGGTTCTTCCAGTCAGGTTCCTCCATACTGGTTCCTTCAGACCGGTTGCTCCAGTGCGGTTCCTTTTAGACCGGTTCCTCCAGTGCGGTTCCTTTTAGACCGGTTGCTCCAGTGCGGTTCCTTCAGACTGGTTCCTTTTAGACCGGTTCCTCCAGTCAGGTTCCTCCATACTGGTTCCTTCAGACCGGTTCCTTTTAGACCGGTTCTTCCAGACCAGTTCCTTCAGACCGGTTCCTGTTAGACCGGTTCCTCCAGTCAGGTTCCTCTATACCGGTTCCTTCAGACCGGTTGCTCCAGTGCGGTTCCTTTTAGACCGGTTGCTCCAGTGCGGTTCCTTCAGACTGGTTCCTTTTAGACCGGTTCCTCCAGTCAGGTTCCTCCATACTGGTTCCTTCAGACCGGTTCCTTTTAGACCGGTTCTTCCAGACCAGTTCCTTCAGACCGGTTCCTGTTAGACCGGTTCCTCCAGTCAGGTTCCTCTATACCGGTTCCTTCAGACCGGTTGCTCCAGTGCGGTTCCTTTTAGACCGGTTCCTCCAGTGCGGTTCCTTTTAGACCGGTTGCTCCAGTGCGGTTCCTTCAGACTGGTTCCTTTTAGACCGGTTCCTCCAGTCAGGTTCCTCCATACTGGTTCCTTCAGACCGGTTCCTTTTAGACCGGTTCTTCCAGACCAGTTCCTTCAGACCGGTTCCTGTTAGACCGGTTCCTCCAGTCAGGTTCCTCTATACCGGTTCCTTCAGACCGGTTGCTCCAGTGCGGTTCCTTTTAGACCGGTTGCTCCAGTGCGGTTCCTTTTAGACCGGTTCCTACAGACCGGTTCCTCCGGACCAGTTCCTTCAGACTGGTTCCTCCATACTGGCTCCTTCAGACCGGTTCCTTCCAGACCGGTTCCCCCAGTCCGGTTCCTTCAGACCGGTTCCTCCAGTCCAGTTCCTTCAGACCGGTTCCTCCAGTCCAGTTCCTTCAGACCGGTCTGGTTTTGATTAGTTCAGTCTGCAGTTAAACGGTTAAGAAGACTCTGATCAAACCGGATCCGGGTCTCTGCTGGGATCCGGGTCTCTGCTGGGATCCGGGTCTCTGCTGGGATCCGGGTCTCTGCTGGGATCCGGGTCTATGCTGGGATCCAGGTCTCTGCTGGGATCCGGGTCTCTGCTGGGATCCGGGTCTCTGCTGGGATCCAGGTCTTTGTGGAGTCCAGTTCTTTGGTCGGCTGAGATGCTTTGATCCCAATCAGCTTTCAGACACATCTGAAGTTTGACAACAAATTTCCTCCTCTTCCTCACCTCATCTTCCTCCTTTCCTGTCTCCTCCTCCATCCTGTATTTGCTCCTCCTCCTCCGTCCTACATCACTCTACCCTCCCTGAGGATACCTCCCACCCCTCTCTCTCTCTCAGGCATCCGAGTTTCTGATGAGTCATGTGACCCCCCCCCCCCCCCCCCCCCCCCCCCCGAGACCAGTCACACTCCCACAGAGGAGACACACAAACACGCAGCAGCGTTCCGACTCTCCTCCTCATCATCATCACTCAGAGTGGAGACGGAGAGGAGAGAGGAGGAAAAGAGAGGGAGACTGAAGGAGAGAATTTATCCAACCGGAGGAGGAGGAGGAGCAGGAGGGGAGAGGTTCTCCCCGGATGAAGGAAGAGCTCTGGGAGTCGTTTCCTCCCCGCCGCGATGGAGCGACGCGAGGAATGAGGGCGGATGGTGAGAGCAGGGAGCAGCAGCAGCAGTGGAGGAGAGGCAGGAGGCGGAGGAGGAGGAGGTGCAGGAGTAGGCGAGCGGCGCGGGAGCAGCCGCCAGCGCTCCCGGAGGAGGCGTCTGTCGGCCAACTGCCCCGGCACCGACAAGATGTCGCCCAGCATGAAGAAGGTGGAGTGTTTCTCGCCCATGCTGTGCCACTGCAAGGTGGCGTGCACCAACAGCACCATCTCCCTCATGTTCGGCTGCAAGGTGGGTGGAGGGGGCGGGGCTGGGGGCGTGGGTGGGGCGGGGCGTGGGCGTCCTGTCAGTCACCAAAACTTTCTGACAAAGTCACAACGCTTACGGTGCAGCTTGTCCTCATCCGGAGCAGAACCGCGTTTCCCACAATGCACCTCAGCTGGACTCTCAGTCCAGACCTTCGTCTTTCTGCTGAACCTCCGGACGGGAATCTGGATCCGGTCCAGACCTTCGTCTTTCTGCTGAACCTCCGGACGGGAATCTGGATCCGGTCCAGACCTTCGTCTTTCTGCTGAACCTCCGGACCAGAATCCGGATCCGGTCCAGACCTTCGTCTTTCTGCTGAACCTCCAGACGGGAATCCGGATCCGTTCCTACCGGTTCGGGAAAAGTCCTGATCCCGTTTTTATTCCGCCTTAGAAACGAGGCAGGACTACAGTTCCAGCAGCTGTAGTCCTCGCTACGTTCTGAAGGTGTTCGGTCGACCCTAACCGAATCCTGGTTTGGTTCCACGGACAGTCTGGCTTGTTGAGAGTCCTGGTTCAGTTTGCTTGCAGTGTGAAAGCAGACTGAACCAACCAGTGGACCAAACATGGCGGACTTCTGTCTGCTGCTCGTTCTGGTAAGAAGTTAACCAGGAATGTGGAAACTTGCTGTCATTTTGTCGTTTATTTGTGTTGAAGGAGCCTTTTTCGGTTCTGGCCAATCAGAGAGCTGCATTTTCTTCTTCTTGGCCAGGAAGGTTTTGGGGAACGTCGCCCCCTGGTGAGTAAATATTGTTACTGCGTGATCGGACTGATTGGTTCAACGGGTCCTGACTGATCGGACCCGTTGTGTTACAGGTTCTGGTGGGGATCCATTCCTCCATCGAACACGTTGAGGTCCCGGTTCTGTGGAGGATCTGTCCATCGGACCCGTTGAGGTCCTGGTTATGGGGAGGATCTGTCCATCGGACCCGTTGAGGTCCTGGTTATGGGGAGGATCTGTCCATCGGACCCGTTTCCACTTTTCTGTCAAAGCTTTTTTCGCCTTTTCCGGCTTCTTGACAGCCACGTTTCCATGGAGACCGTATCTGATGCGGCTTCGGCCGACAGTGGACGGATCAGATGAAGGTCCAGATGGAGCCGTCAGGTTCTGGTTCAGGTCTTTCCTGGATTTCGGATCCGGGTTTTTGCCTTTTGTCATCCAGTTTCCGCCTCCATGCTGAGAGATGCCGAGCTAACCGCTAACAGCTAGCAGGGAGTTGCCTTACACAGCTAAAATCCTGGTTTCAGATCCAGTTCAAACCGGTTCTAAGTCGTCTGTTATGTCTGGACTCTGGTACCGCTCTTCTGTTCAGAGCCGTTTTTCTGCCGAATGATGGAATTGAGGAACAAACCTCTTTACCTGCAACGTATAAATTAGCGTTTTCTGAGCCCTAACGTCCATCCGGTCGGTTTTAATGTCCAGCTGAGAGTCGAGTTCATCGTGAGGAATATTTACTGCTGCTGCAGTAACACAGGACAGACTGTCCTCCTGCTTCACATCCCCGTTCCTTATACAACGCTCAGAAACGAAGCAGCGAGCTGTGACACGGCAGCTCTGGGCTTCGGTTGGTAGATGCTTGTCAGACTGAACCACAAAACATCTCATCCAAACCTGAAAAGGCCGAAAAGCTGCTTCCTGCTCTGCCTGTCAGACGTTGCCGAGGGGGAAGTGCTCACACCATCACCGTTTGACCTCACGCAGCCCCATTGGCCGCCCTTGGTTTCCGCCTCAGCGGGCCAGCCAATCGCAGGCCGGGTGTGCAGCAGCACCGAGAGCTGATTGGCCGGCGGGTTGGAGTCAGAGCAGGCAGGCGTGCATGTGTGTGGGACATGTGCTCTGCTGGGAAACACCAACAACGCCGATGTGTTGTCATCTGAGAGGATGAAGAGTCACCCTCATCACATCTCATGTTGCGGCGCTTCCTGTCCCCGCCTGACGTGTTGCCATGGAAACCCACATTGCGTGTGATCACATGGAGATGGAAACGGCTTTTCTGTGTTGTTCACCTTCTGGTACCTGGATGGAGCCGTCTTCATCGAGAGCTGCTGTGCTGGAAAGATTCCTCCGTCGTCGCATCCCAAAGTGATTATCAGGATTTTCAGTTTTTTACTTTTATTTTACTGCTTTTATTTATTTTGGTGCTTTTATTTTACTGCTTTATTCAACTTTATTCTCCATTCAGCATCACATAATGCACGTAACCCAACAAACTGTCTTTGCTTTATGTTGAACCAGAAATAAATCCAGCATGTAGACATGGGTCTGGGCGACATGACTGACATCTCATATCCCCATATCGCTCATCTTATATCTCCATATCAATATATATAACCATATAAAACTGTAATGTTGTGTCAGTCATCAGTTATGTATCAGATGTTGCTAGGCAACAGCAGCAGTGATCTCCTTCCATCAGGGGGGAACTATGGCCGTATGATGTTCCACAGGTAAATACCTGCTGCAGCGTTTGGTGTTTATTCTTAGCGTTGACTCTATTCTTTATTCTGGATTCTTTATCCTGATTCCTGCAGGTGATGAAAGGAGTTAGTTGTGTCGGAGTCCGTTGTTGGGACTGTGAGCTAGTCTGTTGTCGGCTCCACGTCGCTCTTTTTGTATCCAAACCGCATCCAGACAGAAATTTCCCTCTTTTAGGAACAAACTCATCAGTTTGGGTTGGCTGCTCATCTTTTAGTGAATTATCCTCTGAAACACGTCTGCTACCGTCTTCCTCCATGTTTGGTAATGTATCGCAGCGTGCCGTAAAGCGCATTTCAACGTAAAACACTCTAGTGAAGCAGCTCATTGTGGTGTAAACGATAGAGCCTCGTATGAAACGATAAACATTTTCTATCATCTAGAGGACATATATCGTCATATTGTCCAGCTCTATGTAAACATATGTCTACCTGGAATCTCCAGGATTAGTGTGTTTATCTCTGGAACGGAGCAGGAAGTCTCGTCCAGGTCTCGTCTCTTAAAAACCAGAATGTTTACAAACACGGCCTTCAGACCTGTCGAGGAAATCTCTCACTCAGTAGCAGTCACCGCTAAGCTAGCTGCAAAACTAGCTGCTAAGCTAGCTGCGGCTGTTTCCTGTTTTCCGCTTGGACACATGAGAGGAATGGACTGCAATTCTGTCCCTGTAAAAGTCCATTTCTGCTCCCTTGTGGTTGTAATTTCAAACGTTGCTGTCCTCATGCACCAAGCGTCTTTTGCGTTGCCATGGTTCAGTCTGTTCATCTCCATGTTGTGACACCGGTTGCGGCAACACACCCCTCTGAAGTTGTTTACACCCATCCAACCACCATAAGGAGAAAATAAGTGTTTTTGCTGTTGTCATCGACTCCTTCGGGTGCTTTTTGTTTGACTGTTCGGCCATGTCATCTTCTCTGGTTTGTTGCTGTACAACTCAGCACTGCTGAGTTTTTTTTTTTTTTTTTTCTTTGTGCAAAGTAACTGAAAGTGAAGCTCCTTGCGCACGGACCAAATTACGCACGTAACCAACCAAGTAGACGGATGACATGTCCATCCATCTGCGCATCCGTCTTTAGCATCCGGTGTAAAGCCGGTCAGCACCTCCAAATCCAAGGCTATGGTCCTCGCCGGGAAAGAGTGGATCGTCTTCTCCAGGTCAGGAATGAGGTCCTGCCTCAAGTGTCGGGAGTTCCTGTATGCCGGGGTCTTGTTCAGTTGTAAGGGAGAGATGAAGCGTGAGACCGACATGAGGATCGGTTTCGCGTCTGCAATGATGTGGACCCTGCATCGGTTTGTCCAGTTGATTTACGTTAGTCTCCAGCTGTGGGTCGTGACCGAAAGAACGAGATCTCGTATACAGGCGGCTGAAATAAGTTTCCTCCGCAGGGTGGCCGGGCTCTCCCTTAGAGATAGGGTGAGGAGCTCAGTCATCCGGGAGGAGATCAAAGTAGAGCCGCTGCTCCTCCGCATCGAGAGGAACCAGTTGAGGTGGCTCGGGCATCTGGTCAGGATGCCTCCTGGACCTCCCTGGTGAGGTGTTCCAGGCACGTCCCTCTGGGAGGAGACCCCGGGGAAGACCCAGGACACGCTGGAGGGATTATATATCTCAGCTGGCCTGGGAACGCCTCGAGATCCCCCCGCAGAGTTGGCAAATGTGGCTGGGGAGAGGGAAGTCTGGGCTTCCCTGCTTAGGCTGCTGCCCCCGCGACCCGACCCTGTATAAGCGGAAGAAGATGGATGGATGGGTGTCCATTAAAGACTGAACTGATGCACCTCTAGCTCGCGTGTCCCAGGTTCAAGTCCCGGTCTGGGATCATTCACTGGAAGTCACCTTGTGACCCTCTTCCTTGTTTAAAGAGGGAAAAAATCTCCTGTGTGCAGCGACTGCAACCAGCTTCTGGATGTAAAAACTCACCAGCTTTCGGCTTCGTAAACGTCTTCAGACCCGAGGCGATCTCTGAAAGATTCATCTGGAAACCTAAGCAAATTTAATTAACAGGATGTTGTCTAAAACTGACTAAAATGTTTTTTATGATTTAGTTCTGAAACACGTCGTTTCCCGCCTTATTTCTTCATGTCGGCCTGTAGATGTGCGTCCCATCGCAGATGATGATGATGAAGCTGATGGTCTGGGGGACGCCGCTGTTCCCAGATCTCAGTCTGGAGGTTTGGCGAGGCCCCGCCCCCCTGTGATGGAGCACGCTGCTCCTCCCGCCGCTGTAACTTCTGCTCTTTGACACTTTGATCGCAGCCAGTCTTTATTAAGTCCAATCGATTGGCGCCATCGACTACTTTCACAGCCACTCGTCAATAGATTTTGCCGGAAGTTATCAATCGTTAAGCAGCCGCTGTCGTTTTCACCAGTTCAACCATTCAGCTCCTCGGTTTGGGAGGAAGTCACTTCTTCATCCAGCAGACATGATCATGGTGTCATATTGATTTCTGATCAGCCTGGAGATAAAACAAACTTCTGGTTTTAATCCAGATTCAGCCATGGAGGCGTTTAAACGGACTGAACCAGTTTGTCAACCGCTGCCAGAGTTTCGCGGCTAAAAGAGATGAGTGACAGAAAAACTCTTCATCTCATCCAGCTCGGATTCTGCTCCTTCTCATCTCTGAAACCAATTCTTCACATTTGGAACTTTTACTCCGTTATATCACAGCATCTTCTCCGAATATTTATAAAAAGTACTAAATGTCGTGCGTGTTTCCAAGTTTCCTCTGCGGAGAACTCCGATGGATGGCGAGACAGTCGGCGCTGGGTTTTAATCCACCAAATCAGTTATATACAGTTACACGGCGTTATGGACAGTGACATGGCGTTACGTACAGTGACTCGGCGATATGTACAGTAACACGGCATTATGTACAGTGACACGGCATTATGTACAGTGACACGGCGTTATATCTAGTGACACGGCGTTATGTACAGTGACACGGCATTATGTACAGTGACACGGCGTTATGTACAGTGACACGGCATTATGTACAGTGACACGGCATTATGTACAGTGACACG
The DNA here is from genome assembly GCF_933228915.1 of Telmatherina bonti. Lineage (NCBI taxonomy): Eukaryota > Metazoa > Chordata > Actinopteri > Atheriniformes > Telmatherinidae > Telmatherina > Telmatherina bonti. Next base: position 5,488,684 of record NC_136625.1, on the reverse strand, counting down.
GCGTTATGTACAGTGACACGGCGTTATATACCGTGACACGGCGATATGTACAGTGACACGGCATTATGTACAGTGACACGGCGTTATATCTAGTGACACGGCGATATGTACAGTGACACGGCGTTATATACGGTGACACGGCATTACGTACAGTGACACGGCGTAATATCTAGTGACACGGCGATATGTACAGTGACACGGCATTATGTACAGTGACACGGCATTATGTACAGTGACACGGCGATATGTACAGTGACACGGCGATATGTACAGTGACACGGCGATATGTACAGTGACACGGCGTTACGTACAGTGACACGGCGTTACGTACAGTGACACGGCGTTATATACCGTTACACGTCGTTATGTACAGTGACACGGCGTTATATACCGTGACACGGCGTTATATACCGTGACACGGCGTTATGTACAGTGACACGGCGTTATATCTAGTGACACGGCGATATGTACAGTGACATGGCGATATGTACAGTGACACGGCGTTATATACGGTGACACGGCTTTACGTACAGTGACACGGCGATATGTACGGTGACACGGCGTTATATACCGTGACACGGCGTTATATACGGTGACACGGCGTTATATACGGTGACACGACGTTGCGTACCGTGACATGGCGTTATGTACAGTGACACGGCGTTACATCTAGTGACACGGTATTATGTACAGTGACACGGCGTTATATACCGTGACACGGCGTTATATACCGTGACACGGCGTTATGTACAGTGACACGGCGTTATATCTAGTGACACGGCGTTATATCTAGTGACACGGCGTTATATCTAGTGACACGGCTTTACGTACGGTGACACGGCGATATGTACAGTGACACGGCGATATGTACGGTGACACGGCGATATGTACGGTGACACGGCGTTATGTACGGTGACACGGCATTATGTACGGTGACACGGCGTTATGTACGGTGACACGGCGTTACGTACGGTGACACGGCGTTACGTACGGTGACACGGCGTTACGTACGGTGACACGGCGTTATGTACGGTGACACGGCGTTACGGTTACGTACGGTGACACGGCGTTACGTACAGTGACACGGCGTTACGGTTACGTACGGTGACACAGCATTACGTACGGTGACACAGCGTTACGTAGGGTGACACAGCATTACGTACGGTGACACAGCGTTACGTAGGGTGACACAGCGTTACGTAGGGTGACACGACGTTATGTACAGTGACACGACGTTACGTACAGTGACACGGCGTTACGTACAGTGACAAAGCGTTATATCTAGTGACACGCCGTTATGTACAGTGACACGGTGATATATACGGTGACACGACGTTACGTACAGTGACATGTTACGTACAGTGACACGGCGATATGTACAGTGACACGGTGTTATATACGGTGACACGGTGTTATATACGGTGACACGGCGTTGCGTACAGTGACACGGCGTTATGTACCGTGACACGGCGTTATATCTAGTGACACGGTGTTATGTACAGTGACACGGCGTTATATACGGTGACACGGCGTTATATACGGTGACACGGCGTAAAGTACGGTGACACGGCGTTATGTACGGTGACACGGCGTTACGTACGGTGACACGGCATTACGTACGGTGACACGGCGTTACGTACGGTGACACGACGTTACGTAGGGTGACACGGCGTTACGTACCGTGACACGGCGTTACGTACCGTGACACGGCGTTATGTACGGTGACACGGCGTTATGTACGGTGACACGGCGTTATGTACGGTGACACGGCGTTATGTACGGTGACACGGCGTTATGTACGGTGACACGGCGTTACGTAGGGTGACACGGCGTTACGTACGGTGACACGGCGTTACGTACGGTGACACGACGTTACGTACGGTGACACAGCGTTATATCTAAAGACACGGCGTTATGTACAGTGACACGGTGATATATACGGTGACACGGCGTTACGTACAGTGACACAGCGATATGTACAGTGACACGGCGTTATATACGGTGACACGGCGTTGCGTACAGTGACACAGCGTTATATACCGTGACACGGCGTTATGTACCGTGACACGGCGTTATATCTAGTGACACGGTGTTATGTACAGTGACACGGCGTTATATACGGTGACACGGCGTTATGTACAGTGACACGGCGTTACGTAGGGTGACACGGCGTTACGTAGGGTGACACGACGTTACGTACGGTGACACGGCGTTACGTAGGGTGACACGGCGTTATGTACCGTGACACGGCGTTATATCTAGTGACACGGGGTTATGTACGGTGACACGGCGTTACGTACGGTGACACGACGTTACGTACGGTGACACGGCGTTACGTACGGTGACACGGCGTTACGTACGGTGACACGGCGTTACGTACGGTGACACGGCGTTATATCTAGTGACACGGGGTTATGTACAGTGACACGGCGTAAAGTACAGTGACACGGCGTAAAGTACAGTGACACGGCGTTACGTACGGTGACACGGCGTTACGTACGGTGACACGGCGTTACGTACGGTGACACGGCGTTACGTACGGTGACACGGCGTTACGTACGGTGACACGACGTTACGTAGGGTGACACGGCGTTACGTAGGGTAACACGGCGTTACGTAGGGTGACACGGCGTTACGTAGGGTGACACGGCGTTACGTAGGGTGACACGGCGTTACGTACAGTGACACGGCGTTACGTACGGTGACACGGCGTTACGTACAGTGACACGGCGTTACGTACAGTGACACGGCGTTACGTACGGTGACACGACGTTACGTACGGTGACACGGCGTTACGTACGGTGACACGGCGTTACGTACGGTGACACGGCGTTACGTACAGTGACACGGTGTTACGTAGGGTGACACGGTGTTACGTAGGGTGACACGGCGTTACGTACGGTGACACGGCGTTACGTACGGTGACACGGCGTTACGTACAGTGACACGGCGTTACGTACAGTGACACGGCGTTACGTACAGTGACACGGCGTTACGTACGGTGACACGGCGTTACGTACGGTGACACGGCGTTACGTAGGGTGACACGGTGTTACGTAGGGTGACACGGTGTTACGTAGGGTGACACGGCGTTACGTACGGTGACACGGCGTTACGTACAGTGACACGGCGTTACGTACAGTGACACGGCGTTACGTACAGGGACACGGCATTATATACAGTGACATGGCGTTCTTTAGTTAGACGAAATCAAACGCAGCAAATTCTCTTTGAAATTTCTTGACTTGGCTTCATTTATGAAAATAAATTTCTTGTCCAATCTCCGCAGCGTGCAGTTCGTCCCGCCCCCGCTGTAGTCTCTGGTTTAGAGTCGCCGTCAGACGGCATCATGAAGATGGAAAGGATTTCTTTAGCTTGTTTTAGCTGCTGCAGCTTCTCTGATAAACACGAACAGAGACGTTTGGTGTCAGAACCTGTATATCAGGAAAGTTTAGATAAATTCTAACGGCCGTCTGCTACGCGTGGAGTCGTTGCTCTGCATTGTGGGATCAGCGCTAGGATCAGCGTTAGTGTGAAGATTTTCAGGACCTCAGACAGGATAACTGCGATGCAAACGGTCGATGCAGAGCTCTGAAAACATGCACTTCATCCTCCAGCTGGACCTGTTTGTCGTCCCCATCTTTCTCCTTGTGTTCCTCTTCATCACACCCTGAATCATCCACAGACCCTCCTCCTCCTCAGGAACATCTTGCCTCATCCCCTCTGTGCTGCTGCTCCTATTAATAGCAGCCTTTGGCAGGCAGGACTCGGCAGTGTGTACCCCTCCCCCCCCCCGACAGCTCTGAGGAGGAGGAGGAAGATGGTGTCAGACATCTGTGGAAACTTTCCCACTCACTCCGACGGTGCTGCTCTGCCCCGGTGAGTGGGCTCGGTGTCTGACATGACGCTGTGCTGTGTTCACTGACTGCTCTGGCAGAGTAACGGCGCCGGTGCAACGACGCGGAACCTCCTGATGCGCCTCCGTCTGCTGCTCGCCGTTCATACTGGAGCCGATCTCAGCCAATTAGAAGCAGTTCTGGAACATATTGACGATGGTTCAACGTATTGATGATTGTTGGAGTTCAGGAGTTCGTTTAAACGCCGTCATGCGGACACGGGAAGACAGTGTTTAATGCTTTCACAATATAAGAGGGAAATTTTAAAATTTTCCACAAACCACAGGTATGATTCGGAGGTGTTTCCATAGTATCGTGTTCTGCGGTTCGGCCGGCGTTCTCGTCAACATTCGCAAGCGTGACAAGATTCTACGAGAACAGCAGCCTCTGTCAGCAGTATTTCAGGGTTTTCCACTCGCTGCGGACGATTTTACGCTTCTGGTCACGCAACCTGTTGCCACTCTGCAGTCTTTAGCCAAATCAATCCCATAAGACAGAAAAAGTCTGACAGATCGAGGCATCAAAACGTCCGGACCAGTACCGTTTACCGCAATAAAACCAGCAGTATGGCAGCATCAGACACATGATGGGCAGCAGCCGGTGTGAAGCTTCAGGTCAGTGTGGAGCAACATCTCTGAGGGACGTGTCCACCTCAGGGGGTCTGACGCCGAGAGCGGCAGTCCGACAACAGGAACAACTTGTTTCAGCTGATTTCACTTCTTTTATGTTTCTGTTTTCGTTGTAAAACTTGTTTTTCATCAAACCTGCAGCCGTCGCGGCGTCTCGTCCTGTTTCAGGAAAACATCTGCATCCAGATTTTTCAGAGCATTGGCTCTCTGTCCGGCCTCGCCGCCTCATGACCTCTGACATGGAGGTCTGCGTCTTTCTGACTCTCCTGCAGGTAAAGCAGCAGGGATTCCTTCACATCCTCCGGCTGCTTCCGGTCCAGGCGAGCCTGTCGGGGCCGAGGAGCTGCGGTTGGAGCTCAGACCAGGTAGATCGCGCAGCTTCCATCAGGTTTGCTGGTTTTGCTGCAGGATTCAGTGTTTTAGAGCCGCGGTGAAGAAACGAAGGCAGCTGTCGACTGAGTCACGTCTGAGTCACGTATTCACACCTTAACCTGCACACGTTGGGCTGCTGCTTCATACAGACGCTCATGAATATGTAATCCATGCAGCTGTACAGTATCCTCTGATGCTGGTTGCCAGGCAACAGGCAGCAGATCTACCTGCTGTAGGTGCGCGGCGGCTCAGACTTCCAAACCGGCTGATCCGGTGCAGGATTATACCGTTGGGATGAGGATCAGTGTCTGAAAGTTTCGGCAGAGTTTGACTCATCAGGATCTGAGACAATTAAACGGAAACTCTGCAAGTCTTTTACTTCCAACCCGTCTCGACACGAAACATGAGCGCGCACGGCATCAGTGTCGCCCCCTGCTGGCAGGTCGATGGGAAACAGGTTACTCTGGAACCAGTTGGTTTCATCCCAGTCAGATCAACACCTTGGACACGCCCACATCTGGTGCTGCGTTGTTTATCTTTGACTGGGAGGGAAAGATGACCCGAAGATGTGTAAAATGCCCGTTTTTATCTGCGTTTTTCAGCGCGTGATGCTTTACGGTGGAAACACCGACGCCAACGTTGCCCTGAAGGGTTTCCTGTCACATGTATCCCTAACTGGCTGACGCTCTGACGGCTGGACGGTTCTTCTGTCCTGATGTCGGCCCCGCCGTCTGTCCCGTTACGTCAACACGAGCATTCTGAAGCCGTGGACCGCCGTGACGAAGACCGCCGTGACGAAGACCGCCGTGACGAAGACCGCCGTGACGAAGACCGCCGTGACGAAGACCGCCGTGACGAAGACCGCCGTGACTCATCGACGAACAAAGACGAGAGACCTCCAGGGAAAATATCAGCTCTCACCCGATGTCCCAGTTCCACCAAGCTCCGTCCTGTGTTTTGGTTTGGACCATCATCATCATCATCATCACGGCCTTCTCGCCACCGACTGCTCTGTGATTGGACGAAACGCACGCTGGGAGCGGCAGCCTAGTCGTTTTCTCAGGCGGCTCTTCATCTGGAGATTGTGTTCGGTCTGAACCCGAAGATCTGCGGCTCTGACTCGCCTCCGATTGTTCAGAACCCCGACTGAGACTCGGCGCTGGTTCTGGAAGCTTCCGCTCTGACTGTTTGGCTGTTTTTCATCTGGGTTTAGGGTGAGTTTAGTGTCCTCGTGGACAGAATCAGAGGTTTTTCAGCGTGAGGTTTGTCTCGGCTGAGATGTTGAGAAGACGTGGAAGTGAAGCTCAGAGAAACTTCTGGGCTACTTTGTACCCGACAGGTTCCCCTGTCTGACAACGACAGGTGCTGATCGCCGAGGCTTTGGAAATTAATTTTCCCTCGCAGGAGACCCGGACCAAACGCCGTCTTCATCCCTCTGAGACGAAATGCGCGGACAACCAGGATTTCAGATCAAATCCACAACTTTGAATTTCAGGTTCCGAACTTTACCAGAAAACAGTAAAATCTTTTCCTTCAGGTCCTCGGACACGGCGTCCGTTTACTCTGATCTGTCGCGCTATTCGACAAAATATACCGAAGATGTGAAGCGAGAAGAAAAGACGTTATCTGGACAACAGTGGACGTAATGGCAAGAGGAGAAGCCTGGACGTAACGGTGAGGGGAGAAGCCTGGACGTAACAGCGAAAGGAGAAGCCTGGACGTAACGGCAAGAGGAGAAGCCTGGACGTAACGGTGAGGGGAGAAGCCTGGACGTAACAGCGAGAGGAGAAGCCTGGACGTAACGGCAAGAGGAGAAGCCTGGACGTAACGGTGAGGTGAGAGGAGAAGCCTGGACGTAACGGCAAGAGGAGAAGCCTGGACGTAACGGTGAGGTGAGAGGAGAAGCCTGGACGTAACGGCAAGAGGAGAAGCCTGGACGTAACGGTGAGGTGAGAGGAGAAGCCTGGACGTAACGGCAAGAGGAGAAGCCTGGACGTAACGGTGAGGTGAGAGGAGAAGCCTGGACGTAACGGCAAGAGGAGAAGCCTGGACGTAACGGTGAGGTGAGAGGAGAAGCCTGGACGTAACGGCAAGAGGAGAAGCCTGGACGTAACGGTGAGGTGAGAGGAGAAGCCTGGACGTAACGGCAAGAGGAGAAGCCTGGACGTAACGGTGAGGCGAGAGGAGAAGCCTGGACGTAACGGCAAGAGGAGAAGCCTGGACGTAACGGTGAGGCGAGAGGAGAAGCCTGGACGTAACGGTGAGGTGAGAGGAGAAGCCTGGACGTAACGGCAAGAGGAGAAGCCTGGACGTAACGGTGAGGTGAGGGGAGAAGCCTGGACGTAACGGTGAGGCGAGAGGAGAAGCCTGGACGTAACGGTGAGGTGAGAGGAGAAGCCTGGACGTAACGGTGAGGCGAGAGGAGAAGCCTGGACGTAACGGCAAGAGGAGAAGCCTGGACGTAACGGTGAGGTGAGGGGAGAAGCCTGGACGTAACGGTGAGGCGAGAGGAGAAGCCTGGACGTAACGGTGAGGTGAGAGGAGAAGCCTGGACGTAACGGCAAGAGGAGAAGCCTGGACGTAACGGTGAGGCGAGAGGAGAAGCCTGGACGTAACGGTGAGGCGAGAGGAGAAGCCTGGACGTAACGGTGAGGCGAGAGGAGAAGCCTGGACGTAACGGTGAGGCGAGAGGAGAAGCCTGGACGTAACGGTGAGGCGAGAGGAGAAGCCTGGACGTAACGGTGAGAGGAGAAGCCTGGACGTAACGGTGAGAGGAGAAGCCTGGACATAACGGTGAGAGGAGAAGCCTGGACATAACGGTGAGAGGAGAAGCCTGGACGTAACGGTGAGAGGAGAAGCCTGGACGTAACGGTGAGGTGAGAGGAGAAGCCTGGACGTAACGGTGAGAGGAGAAGCCTGGACGTAACGGTGAGAGGAGAAGCCTGGACGTAACGGTGAGAGGAGAAGCCTGGACGTAACGGTGAGGCGAGAGGAGAAGCCTGGACGTAACGGTGAGGCGAGAGGAGAAGCCTGGACGTAACGGTGAGAGGAGAAGCCTGGACGTAACGGTGAGAGGAGAAGCCTGGACGTAACGGTGAGAGGAGAAGCCTGGACGTAACGGTGAGAGGAGAAGCCTGGACGTAACGGTGAGGCGAGAGGAGAAGCCTGGACGTAACGGTGAGGCGAGAGGAGAAGCCTGGACGTAACGGTGAGAGGAGAAGCCTGGACGTAACGGTGAGGCGAGAGGAGAAGCCTGGACGTAACGGTGAGAGGAGAAGCCTTCCTCGACGAGGATTAGCGCCATCTGCTGGTTAACCAGAACAAACCAGGCATGAAGCTTTGTTAGGTTTCTTTGTCCTGTTGGACTGAAGTCTTGGCTTTTCATCCATCAATCAACACTTATTTATCCATCGTAAAAGACCAGCGCTGCCAGGTGTAAAAAGCAGAATTCAATGAACGAGTTTTAAGTTCAGATTTTATAAAATGTAAAAATTGAAAATGAAGTGTTTCACACCTTGGGAGCAACAGACTTTAGTGTTTTCCTCTGGGCGGCTGAGACTCATCGTCTTATTCAGGATCAGAAAGCCTCAACGTCGGACCACTCAGGTAGCTTCGCATGCCAGATTACACAGTGGGCCAGGGACACAGCCCTGAGGTACGCCACGGCCACCACACCTTCGGCTATGGGCGTAACGCGTCGGCCCTGGTGGACGGGCTGAGACATCGGGTCGGGGTATCGGGATCTGGTGGACGGGCTGAGACATCGGGTCGGGGTATCGGGATCTGGTGGACGAGCTGAGACATCGGGTCGGGGTATCGGGATCTGGTGGACGAGCTGAGACATCGGGTCGGGGTATCGGGATCTGGTGGACGAGCTGAGACATCGGGTCGGGGTATCGGGATCTGGTGGACGAGCTGAGACATCGGGTCGGGGTATCGGGATCTGGTGGACGAGCTGAGACATCGGGTCGGGGTATCAGGATCTGGTGGACGAGCTGAGACATCGGGTCGGGGTATCGGGATCTGGTGGACGAGCTGAGACATCGGGTCGGGGTATCAGGATCTGGTGGACGAGCTGAGACATCGGGTCGGGGTATCGGGATCTGGTGGACGAGCTGAGACATCGGGTCGGGGTATCAGGATCTGGTGGACGAGCTGAGACATCGGGTCGGGGTATCGGGATCTGGTGGACGAGCTGAGACATCGGGTCGGGGTATCGGGATCTGGTGGACGAGCTGAGACATCGGGTCGGGGTATCAGGATCTGGTGGACGAGCTGAGACATCGGGTCGGGGTATCGGGATCTGGTGGACGAGCTGAGACATCGGGTCGGGGTATCAGGATCTGGTGGACGAGCTGAGACATCGGGTCGGGGTATCAGGATCTGGTGGACGAGCTGAGACATCGGGTCGGGGTATCAGGATCTGGTGGACGAGCTGAGACATCGGGTCGGGGTATCGGGATCTGGTGGACGAGCTGAGACATCGGGTCGGGGTATCAGGATCTGGTCCGACGTGGTTTCCTCTCCTCTTTCTGGGAGATTCTGGTTCTGCTGCTGTGGAAGTCCTGTTCTTCTCTGGACCCTGGTGTCCACAGAGGCTTTGGAGGATTTATTGTTTATTTTCGTTGTTTGCTCCGTTCGCAGAAACTTTCGGCTGTTCTAGAGACGTTCCTCGCCATCGTCATGCTGATGTTCTCCATCTCTAAACCTCAGGATGGCTTCAGGGTTCAGGTCTTGCTTGGTGCTGTCTGGAGTTGGATGAATGATGTCTTCAGATGAAGGATGCAAGTCCTGACCCGCTCCATTAAACCTTCGGTTGGAACCGGGGGGTTTGGCTGTTGTTTTTATCATCTCAGAAGCAACGCTAAGCTGAGTCCAGTTGTTTCACCATGTGAGATGGAAGATGATGACGACGGTTCATCTGGTCTGGACCGGATTATTATCTCCCTCCGAGTTTTAACATACATGACCTGATCAGTGACGTTCTCCAGCCCCACGTTCCCAGCAGGTCCTGTGATCACATGATCAGTGCCTGCTGGTGTTTTCTGTTTCATTGTGAAGCTCTGTTTATGTTGGAAGACATAAACAGAGTTTTACCCTGACTGGATCTGTCCGGAGCCCAGTTTGCCCAGTTTGAATCTGTGTTGTGTTCTTGCAGAAGTACCGGCACCACGATGAGGACTCGTCCCCCCAGGAGCAGAGCTCCCCTCAGCTGACGGAGGAGGCGGGGGGGCCAGAGCTGGTCCAGGTGGCAGAGAAGAACTTGTCCCAGATCGAGAATGTGCACGGATACGTCACCCACGCTCACATCTCACCGATGAAGGTAGGGGGCGGAGCCAGCGTCAGAACTGCAGAGACTCCTGAAAGGTGTCGTCCGACTCAAGCGGTGAACCTGGAGCCTGTTGTGTTTACATGTTTATGTCTACATGTCTGATTCTACATGTTTATGTTTACATGTCTGATTCTACATGTTTATGTCTACATGTCTGATTCTACATGTTTATGTTTACATGTCTGATTCTACATGTTTATGTTTACATGTCTGATTCTACATGTTTATGTTTACATGTCTGATTCTACATGTTTATTCTACATGTTTATGTTTACATGTCTGATTCTACATGTTTATCACTGAATGTGTACACACTCAGGGGGAGGATGGGGGTTGTTGGGTGTGTGTGTGTCCTACATGTCGGCTGCTCCGAGGTCTGTTTGCCGCCATCCTGTCATCACACAAACTCTCCACCTGTAGCTCCGCCTCCATGTTTGAATAAACTTTATTACCACTGAACACCTAATCCCAGTAAGAATTTAGACCAGATTCTCTGGCAAAACTGGGTCTGCCCAGCATCAGCACCGACTCTCGGACCGCTGAGACTCTGCGTCCATGGCAACCAGGGACATCCTTCAGCATCCAGACGATGAAGAGTGGGGTATAAAACCGTCACGTCACGTTAACCATCTGTCGGAAATACGACTATCAACTTTTTATTGATCTAATTGGTTCTGATAAAACGCGACAGCAGTGAGTCAGATGAAGACTGATCTCGCGGGGAGGATTTTTTAACAGATCAGAGTAAAAAGGTGAAGTCCGACACCGATCTGATAGTTTCTGGCCATCTCTCAGCTGAGAGATGATTTAATCCTTCACAGGATCCAGGTCAGACACAGAAAAACCTGATTAATCTGATGCAGAGATAATCTGAGATGTGATATTTCACACTGGTCGCTCACAGCAACAGAACCGGTCCGGGTCGCTGAGTGGAGCTGTGCTGCCGCCGTGTGGTCATTTAGAGGCACTGCAGCCGCGTCAGGAGAAAATCCCCTCTGACCTCATCATTTACGTGGTTTAGAAAGAACCTGGTCTGGGGATTCCTAATGAAAACCTAATGGGAGAAAAAGGTTCATGAACCTGACTTAAAGCTGTAAACATCATGAAGTCAACCTCCTGAAGCACCGCTGTTCTGCAAAAGCAGTGAAATGAAGCAGCGTGTCTTTGACAGGAGGATGAAAGCTGCTGCGTGCCGGCAGGTCGGACCGAACCGGGCTGCCGATGTTCCAGATGTTTCACCAGATGTTTCATCAGACATCTGCAGAGAGAAGCGGAGAGTCGGCTGATAAATAAAGTCAAACAGGAAAAATGAAAAACGTTTCATTTCCAGGCTGAAACGACCAACCAGCGACGTGGTCGTTTTACTCGCTCTATTGTCGGATTTACACGACTAACATTGGGTTCAGGTTGTCCGGCTAGCGTCGGAATGAAGCGAAAAAGCAGCAAAACCTCAACATGACCTTCTTCAACTTTTCAGACGTTCTTCATCTCGGCTGGGACGTTTCAGCGTTACGATGCACCTCGACAACGTTGACTTAGTGACTAACGTAGCGCTGCATGTTCCGATCCAGTGAAAGCTCATACATCATCATCATCATCATCATCATCACAGACCTACCATGCGTAGCACGCAATAAGCTGGCCATAATTGTATGTTGTAGTACATATATATATAGATACATATGTATAATAAATATCCACCTTTCCTTTCAATAATGCAGGAATAATGCAAAATAAAATCATCCTGACACAGTCGGGCGCCGTTTCCTGCTGGCAGACGGTCGGAAACGACCTGACGCAGAGTCATCAGTTGTCATCATGCCTGCTTGCTTGTCGGCTTCCAGGCTGCGTGTTGACGTGTCTGTACACAAATGACGCGTTTTTATGCTGCCTGTTGATGTTTTTACACTGCATGTTGATGTGTTTGTACGCTGCGTGTTGACGTGTCTGGACGCTGCGTGTTGACGTGTCTGGACGCTGCGTGTTGACGTGTCTGGACGCTGCGTGTTGACGTGTCTGGACGCTGCGTGTTGACGTGTCTGGACGCTGCGTGTTGATTTGTTTGTACGCTGCGTGTCGACGTGTTTTTACGCTGCGTGTCGACATGTTTGTACGCTGCGTGTTGACGTGTTTTTACGCTGCATGTCGACGTGTTTTTACGCTGCGTGTTGACGTGTTTGTACGCTGCATGTTGACGTGTTTTTACGCTGCGTGTTGACGTGTTTGTACGCTGAGTGTTGGCATGTTTGTACGCTGCGTGTTGACGTGTCTGGACGCTGCGTGTTGATGTGTTTGTATGCTGCATGTTGACGTGTTTTTACGCTGCTTGTTGATGTGTTTGTACGCTTTATTTTGACGTGTTTGTACGCTTTATGTTGACGTGTTTGTACGCTTTATGTTGACGTGTTTGTACGCTTTATGTTGACGTGTTTGTAAGCTGCGTGTTGACGTGTTTGTACGCTGCGTGTTGACGTGTTTGTACGCTGCGTGTTGACGTGTTTGTACGCTGCGTGTTGACGTGTTTTTACGCTGCGTGTCGACGTGTTTTTACGCTGCGTGTTGACGTGTTTGTACGCTGCGTGTTGACGTGTTTTTACGCTGCGTGTTGACGTGTTTGTACGCTACGTGTTGACGTATCTGGATGCTACGTGTTTGTACGCTGCGTGTTGACGTGTTTTTACGCTGCGTGTTGACGTGTCTGGACGCTGCGTGTTGATGTGTCTGTACGCTGTATGTTCACGTGATTTTACGCTGCGTGTTGACGTGTTTGTACGCTGAGTGTTGACGTGTTTGTACGCTGCGTGTTGGCATGTTTGTACGCTGCGTGTTGACGTGTCTGGACGCTGCGTGTTGATGTGTCTGTACGCTGTATGTTCACGTGATTTTACGCTGCGTGTTGACGTGTTTACACGCTGTGTGTTGACGTGTTTTTACACTGCGTGTTAACGTGTTTGTATGCTGCATGTTGACGTGTTTTTACGCTGCTTGTTGACGTGTTTGTACGCTTTATTTTGACGTGTTTGTACGCTTTATGTTGACGTGTTTGTATGCTGCGTGATGACGTGTTTGTACGCTGCGTGTTGACGTGTTTGTACGCTGCGTGTTGACGTGTTTGTACGCTGCGTGTTGACGTGTTTGTACGCTGCGTGTTGACATGTCTGGACGCTGCGTGTTGATTTGTTTGTACGCTGCATGTTGACGTGTTTTTACGCTGCGTGTTGACGTGTCTGGACGCTGCGTGTTGATGTGTCTGTACGCTGTATGTTCACGTGATTTTACGCTGCGTGTTGACGTGTTTGTACGCTGAGTGTTGACGTGTTTGTACGCTGCGTGTTGGCATGTTTGTACGCTGCGTGTTGATGTGTCTGTACGCTGTATGTTCACGTGATTTTACGCTGCGTGTTGACGTGTTTGTACGCTGAGTGTTGACGTGTTTGTACGCTGCGTGTTGGCATGTTTGTACGCTGCGTGTTGACGTGTCTGGACGCTGCGTGTTGATGTGTCTGTACGCTGTATGTTCACGTGATTTTACGCTGCGTGTTGACGTGTTTGCACGCTGTGTGTTGACGTGTTTTTACACTGCGTGTTAACGTGTTTGTATGCTGCATGTTGACGTGTTTTTACGCTGCTTGTTGACGTGTTTGTACGCTTTATTTTGACGTGTTTGTACGCTTTATGTTGACGTGTTTGTACGCTGCGTGATGACGTGTTTGTATGCTGCGTGTTGACGTGTTTGTACGCTGCGTGTTGACGTGTTTGTACGCTGCGTGTTGAGGTGTTTGTACGCTGCGTGTTGACATGTCTGGACGCTGCGTGTTGATTTGTTTGTACGCTGCATGTTGACGTGTTTGTATGCTGCATGTTGACGTGTTTGTACGCTGCGTGTTGACGTGTTTGTACGCTTTATGTTGATGTGTTTTTACGCTGCGTGTTGACGTGTTTTCACGCTTTATGTTGACTTGTTTGTACGCTGCATGAAGACGTGTTTTCATGCTTCCTGTTGACGTGTTTTTATGCTGCGTGTTGACGTGTTTTTATGCTGCGTGTTGACGTGTTTGTACCCTGCGTGTTGACGTGTTTTTACGCTGCGTGTTGACGTGTCTGGACGCTGCGTGTTGATGTGTTTGTACGCTGCGTATTGACGTGTTTTTACGCTGCGTGTTGACGTGTTTGTACGCTGAGTGTTGACATGTTTGTACGCTGCGTGTTGAGGTGTTTGTACGGTGCGTGATGACGTGTTTGTACGCTGCGCGTTGAGGTGTTTGTACGGTGCGTGATGACGTGTTTTCACGCTTTATGTTGACGTGTTTGTACGCTATGTGTTGACGTGTTTTTACACTGCTTGTTGACGTGTTTGTAAGCTTTATGTTGACGTGTTTGTACGCTTTATGTTGACGTGTTTGTATGCTTTATGTTGACGTGTTTGTAAGCTGCGTGTTGACGTGTTTGTACGCTGCGTGTTGACGTGTTTGTACGCTGCGTGTTGACATGTCTGGACGCTGCGTGTTGATTTGTTTGTACGCTGCATGTTGACGTGTTTGTACGCTGTGTTGACGTGTTTTTACGCTGCATGTTGACGTGTTTGTATGCTGCATGTTGACGTGTTTGTACGCTGCGTGTTGACGTGTTTGTACGCTTTATGTTGATGTGTTTTTAAGCTGCATGTTGACGTGTTTGTACTCTGTGTGTTGACATGTTTTTACACTGCGCTTTGACGTGTCTGGACGCTGCGTGATGACGTGTTTTTACGCTGCGTGTTGACGTGTTTTTACGCTGCGTGTTGACGTGTTTGTACGCTGCATGTTGACGTGTTTGTACGCTGCGTGTTGACGTGTTTTTACGCTGCATGATTACGTGTTTTCACGCTTTATGTTGACTTGTTTGTATGCTGCGTGATGACGTGTTTTTACGCTGCGTGTTGACGTGTTTTTACGCTGCGTGTTGAGGTGTTTGTACGCTGAGTGTTGACGTGTTTGTACGCTGGATGTTGACGTGTTTGTACGCTGCGTGATGACGTGTTTTCATGCTGCGTGTTGACGTGTTTTTACGCTGTGTGTTGACGTGTTTTTACACTGCGTGTTGAGGTGTTTTTACGCTGCGTGTTGACGTGTTTTTATGCTGCGTGTTGACGTGTTTTTACCCTGCGTTTTGACGTGTCTGGACGCTGCATGTTGACGTGTTTGTACGCTGCGTGATGACGTGTTTTCACGTTTTATGTTGACGTGTTTTTACGCTGTATGTTGATGTGTTTTTATGCTGTGTGTTGACGTGTTTGTACGCTGCGTGTTGAGGTGTTTGTACGCTGCGTGATGACGTGTTTTCATGCTGCGTGTTGACGTGTTTGTACGCTGCGTGTTGACGTGTTTGTACGCTGCATGATTACGTGTTTTCACGCTTTATGTTGACTTGTTTGTACGCTGCGTGATGACGTGTTTTTACGCTGCGTGTTGACGTGTTTTTACGCTGCGTGTTGAGGTGTTTGTACGCTGAGTGTTGACGTGTTTGTACGCTGCATGTTGACGTGTTTGTACGCTGCGTGATGACGTGTTTTCATGCTGCGTGTTGACGTGTTTTTACGCTGTGTGTTGACGTGTTTTTACACTGCGTGTTGAGGTGTTTTTACGCTGCGTGTTGACGTGTTTTTACGCTGCGTGTTGACGTGTTTTTACCCTGCGTTTTGACGTGTCTGGACGCTGCATGTTGACGTGTTTTTACACTGCGTGTTGACGTGTTTTTACGCTGCGTGTTGAGGTGTTTGTACGCTGAGTGTTGACGTGTTTGTACGCTGCATGTTGACGTGTTTGTACGCTGCGTGATGACGTGTTTTCACGTTTTATGTTGACGTGTTTGTATGCTGCGTGTTGACGTGTTTTTACGCTGTGTGTTGACGTGTTTTTACGCTGTGTGTTGACGTGTTTTTACGCTGTGTTGACGTGTTTTTATGCTGTGTGTTGACGTGTTTGTACGCTGCGTGATGACGTGTTTTCATGCTGCGTGATGACGTGTTTGTACGCTGCGTGTTGACGTGTTTTTACGCTGCGTGTTGACGTGTTTGTACGCTGTGTGTTGACGTGTTTGTACGCTGCGTGTTGACGTGTTTGTACGTTGCGTGATGACGTGTTTGTACGCTGCGTGATGACGTGTTTGTACGCTGCGTGTTGACGTGTTTTTATGCTGCGTGTTGACGTGTTTGTACGCTGCATGATGATGTTTGTACGCTGCGTGTTGACGTGTTTTTACGCTGCGTGTTGACGTGTTTGTATGCTGAGTGTTGACGTGTTTGTACGCTGCATGTTGACGTGTTTGTACGCTGCGTGATGATGTGTTTTCACGTTTTATGTTGACGTGTTTGTATGCTGCGTGTTGACGTGTTTTTACGCTGTGTGTTGACGTGTTTTTACGCTGCGTGTTGACGTGTTTGTACGCTGCATGTTGACGTGTTTGTACGCTGCGTGATGACGTGTTTTCACGTTTTATGTTGACGTGTTTGTATGCTGCGTGTTGACGTGTTTTTACGCTGTGTGTTGACGTGTTTTTACGCTGTGTTGACGTGTTTTTATGCTGTGTGTTGACGTGTTTGTACGCTGCGTGATGACGTGTTTTCATGCTGCGTGATGACGTGTTTGTACGCTGCGTGTTGACGTGTTTTTACGCTGCGTGTTGACGTGTTTGTACGCTGTGTGTTGACGTGTTTGTACGCTGCGTGTTGACGTGTTTGTACGCTGCGTGATGACGTGTTTGTACGCTGCGTGTTGACGTGTTTTCATGCTGCGTGTTGACGTGTTTGTACGCTGCATGATGATGTTTGTACGCTGCGTGATGACGTGTTTTTACGCTGCGTGTTGACGTGTTTGTATGCTGAGTGTTGACGTGTTTGTACGCTGCATGTTGACGTGTTTGTACGCTGCGTGATGATGTGTTTTCACGTTTTATGTTGACGTGTTTGTACGCTGCGTGATGACGTGTTTTCATGCTGCGTGTTGACGTGTTTGTACGCTGCGTGATGATGTGTTTTCATGCTGCGTGTTGACGTGTTTGTACGCTGCGTGATGACGTGTTTTCATGCTGCGTGTTGACGTGTTTGTACGCTGCGTGTTGACGTGTTTTTACGCTGTGTGTTGACGTGTCTGGACGCTGTGTGTTGACGTGTTTGTACGCCGCGTGATGACGTGTTTTCACGCTTTATGTTGACGTATTTGTACGCTGTATGTTGGCGTGTTTGGACAGTTCCTGCTCAGATCTCATCTTCAGAGTACCTTTGATCAGTAATGTTCAGTCCTGACTTCAGGTTGCTTTACTGTCGAGTCTGATCAACCCGATCGGCTGATAGATTTCATCGTCATGGTGTTTTCTGTTTTGTAGTACATTGATGCTTGTCGTTAATCATTGATCAGTCCTTTGTTCTGATGGTTGATCAGAACTGCTTGTCTTCCTCCATCATGTTTCTTCTTCTGCTGTTTGTGTCTCTTGCTCTTTCTTCTGGACGGTTTTGTGTCTGATTGATGACGTTTCCTTCTGATCAGCTGATGTCCTGTTGGGACCGAACCGTCCTGCAGACAGTTAGCTTTGTTTGGTAATTAAACATCATTTAAATGCATTTCTGGTGTTTTTGCATTAAAATGTTGCAGCTTTTCTCAGAAATGATGAAATGATGTATAGAAGCTGTGAAGTCTACGAGAAGCAGGATGTTGGAGCGCAGCGTTCTCCACATCCAGATGTTTAGGAGCGCTTTCTGCTGCAGCAGAAACGAGGAACAACGAATGTGGAAACAATTCGTTCTGTTTTCCTTTCTGTCCTGATTTTCCTCTGCGACACTCCGCCTTTCCTCCGTCCTCTGTCCTGTAGGTCGCGTCTCTGGAGTGCATCTTTGACGGCTCTTCAGCATTAGGACACCTTCACTCGGAGCTCCCTTCCCCCACGCCCTCCACCCTCTACCCCCTCGGAGAGGACAGCTCCCTCCCCTCCTGCTCCTCCAACCCCTACCCCCCAATCCAGGTAAACCCTTCCCCACCTTTAGCTTCACATCTCCATCCTATTTCCACGGCTTCCATTTCACCTCCATCCTGAGTCCTCCGGAAGCAGCTTCAGGCGTTTCCTGTTGTCGTGCTGCGGTTGGAGGCTGCAGTCGCCTGGTGAGTCGGACTTTGGTCGTTACGTCCCGGTGAGTCGGACTTTGGTCGTTACGTCCCGGTGAGTCGGACTTCGGCCGCGACGTCCCGGTGAGTCGGACTTCGGCCGCGACGTCCTGGTGAGTCGGACTTCGGCCGCGACGTCCTGGTGAGTCGGACTTCGGCCGCGACGTCCTGGTGAGTCGGACTTCGGCCGCGACGTCCTGGTGAGTCGGACTTTGGTCGTTACGTCCCGGTGAGTCGGACTTTGGTCGTTACGTCCCGGTGAGTCGGACTTCGGCCGCGACGTCCCGGTGAGTCGGACTTCGGCCGCGACGTCCCGGTGAGTCGGACTTCGGCCGCGACGTCCCGGTGAGTCGGACTTTGGTCGTTACGTCCCGGTGAGTCGGACTTTGGTCGTTACGTCCCGGTGAGTCGGACTTCGGCCGCGACGTCCCGGTGAGTCGGACTTTGGTCGTTACGTCCCGGTGAGTCGGACTTCGGCCGCGACGTCCCGGTGAGTCGGACTTTGGCCGCGACGTCCCGGTGAGTCGGACTTCGGCCGCGACGTCCCGGTGAGTCGGACTTCGGCCGCGACGTCCCGGTGAGTCGGACTTCGGTCGTTACGTCCCGGTGAGTCGGACTTCGGCCGCGACGTCCCGGTGAGTCGGACTTCGGCCGCGACGTCCCGGTGAGTCGGACTTTGGCCGCGACGTCCCGGTGAGTCGGACTTTGGCCGCGACGTCCCGGTGAGTCGGACTTTGGCCGCGACGTCCCGGTGAGTCGGACTTCGGCCGCGACGTCCCGGTGAGTCGGACTTTGGCCGCGACGTCCCGGTGAGTCGGACTTTGGTCGTTACGTCCCGGTGAGTCGGACTTTGGTCGTTACGTCCCGGTGAGTCGGACTTTGGTCGTTACGTCCCGGTGAGTCGGACTTTGGTCGTTACGTCCCGGTGAGTCGGACTTTGGTCGTTACGTCCCGGTGAGTCGGACTTTGGTCGTTACGTCCCGGTGAGTCGGACTTTGGTCGTTACGTCCCGGTGAGTCGGACTTCGGCCGCGACGTCCCGGTGAGTCGGACTTTGGTCGTTACGTCCCGGTGAGTCGGACTTCGGCCGCGACGTCCCGGTGAGTCGGACTTTGGCCGCGACGTCCCGGTGAGTCGGACTTTGGTCGTTACGTCCTGGTGAGTCGGACTTCGGCCGCGACGTCCCGGTGAGTCGGACTTTGGCCGCGACGTCCCGGTGAGTCGGACTTTGGCCGCGACGTCCCGGTGAGTCGGACTTTGGTCGTTACGTCCCGGTGAGTCGGACTTTGGTCGTTACGTCCCGGTGAGTCGGACTTTGGTCGTTACGTCCCGGTGAGTCGGACTTTGGTCGTTACGTCCCGGTGAGTCGGACTTCGGCCGCGACGTCCCGGTGAGTCGGACTTTGGTCGTTACGTCCCGGTGAGTCGGACTTTGGTCGTTACGTCCCGGTGAGTCGGACTTTGGTCGTTACGTCCCGGTGAGTCGGACTTTGGTCGTTACGTCCCGGTGAGTCGGACTTCGGCCGCGACGTCCCGGTGAGTCGGACTTCGGCCGCGACGTCCCGGTGAGTCGGACTTTGGTCGTTACGTCCCGGTGAGTCGGACTTTGGTCGTTACGTCCCGGTGAGTCGGACTTTGGTCGTTACGTCCCGGTGAGTCGGACTTTGGTCGTTACGTCCCGGTGAGTCGGACTTCGGCCGCGACGTCCCGGTGAGTCGGACTTTGGCCGCGACGTCCCGGTGAGTCGGACTTTGGTCGTTACGTCCCGGTGAGTCGGACTTTGGTCGTTACGTCCCGGTGAGTCGGACTTCGGCCGCGACGTCCCGGTGAGTCGGACTTTGGCCGCGACGTCCCGGTGAGTCGGACTTTGGTCGTTACGTCCCGGTGAGTCGGACTTTGGTCGTTACGTCCCGGTGAGTCGGACTTTGGTCGTTACGTCCCGGTGAGTCGGACTTTGGTCGTTACGTCCCGGTGAGTCGGACTTTGGTCGTTACGTCCCGGTGAGTCGGACTTTGGTCGTTACGTCCCGATGAGTCGGACTTCGGCCGCGACGTCCCGGTGAGTCGGACTTTGGTCGTTACGTCCCGGTGAGTTGGACTTCGGCTGCGACGTCCCGGCGGGTCGGACTTTGGCCGCGACGTCCCGGTGAGTCGGACTTTGGTCGTTACGTCCCGGTGAGTTGGACTTCGGCTGCGACGTCCCGGCGGGTCGGACTTTGGAGGCCATGCAGAGGCTGTTGGATGATTCAGGTGGAGTTTAGTTCAGACGTGCTGAAGGCCTGCTTATGACTCATCAGTTCTGGTCCATGGTACCGGTCCACGGCTTCAGAGCTGAACGTTTGTGATTGGACGAGTCCTGTTATCATATCTAATATTTATAAAATTAGATATATATAAAATCTAATTTCACTTTTAAATCTAATCTCTGCTGGACTTTCAAACTCAGAGAGATCTGTGTAGAAGCAGCTTTAAGTCTCCTGAACAGGACTCGGTACGTAAAGTCCAGATTCTGCCAAGGGTTCTGCCAACCCGGTTTGGTCCACAGCTGCTGACCTGGCAGGCAGCTGCACATGTGTTGCATCGTGGTTTTCGGCAGAAAAATATTCCAAGAACAAACTGATCAGCTGATTAATAAAAACATGTAAATAATTGGTCCTTTATTACAACAATAAAAAGAATTACACGTAGCACATTTTATGTCCTGAGCAGAACCTGTAGGTTTGTATATCTTTGTCATAAACAGGACCTGTGGGTTTATATATCTTTATATCCTGAATGAGACCTGTGGGTTTATATATCTTTATATCCTGAGAAGGACCTGTAGGTTCATATATCTGTATGTCCTGAGCGGGACCTGTAATTTCATATATCTTTATGTCCTGAGCGCGGGACTTGTAGGTTTATATATCTTTATGTCCTAAACAGGACCTGTGAGTTTATATATCTGTATGTCCTGAAGGGGACCTGCGGGCTTATATATATATCTTTATGTCCTGAGCGAGACCTGTAGGTTCATATATCTTTATGTCCTAAACAGGACCTGTGAGTTTATATATCTGTATGTCCTGAAGGGGACCTGCGGGCTTATATATATCTTTATGTCCTGAACGGGACCTGTAATTTCATATATCTTTATGTCCTGAGCGAGACCTGTAGGTTCATATATATTTCTTTATGTCCTGAGCGGGACCTGTGAGTTTATATATCTGTATGTCCTGAGCGGGACCTGTTGGTTTATATATCTCCATGGCAACCCATTATAAACAGAATTTCAGCGACTGAGCTGCATGTTCGGGTGTGAAAACGGTTGACGTCCTGCTCGCCGCTCTTTCCTCCATGTTTGATGCGTGGCGGCGCGGCGTCTTTGTCCTGACGTCAGCGGACGGCCGTCTCCTCCACCTCCGCTGCCAAAACACAGTGAATAGATAGAGGACGTAGCGTACACGCCTCCCGTTCTGTCATCTCTCTGCCTCCGCCTCTGCAGTGCCATGGCAACGCAGCGGATGAATGGCGACAAAGAAAATCCCATCAGGAGGAGGAGGAGGAGGAGGAGGAGGAGGAGGAGGAGGAGTTAACCAGAAGGACAGGTTTAGTGAGGCTTTCAGGAATAAGATGGGGGGGTTGGACGTAGTCTACCTGCCTAACAAGACGTGCTCTTCATCGTCTCATCTTCACTCCTCAGCAGACGATGCAGGGAGCTTCTGCAGATCTATTTATAGTTTCCAGGTAAACCATGGATCCGTTCAGGCCTGGACCGTTGGAGGGAAAGAGATGAAAACATTTCCAGACACAAACATGACCTAATGTTCACCTTGTCCACTCAGTCACCCATTTTCCTGATAAACTCACAGCCGTCATCTCTGCAGCTGTTCATGTCAGGGCGACCCAGACCCTCCTTGGTCCTCTCAGGAGGTCCAGGGTGTCCCCAAGCCCTCCGAGACCTCCCGGTTACGTCACAGTGTAGGCACCAGATCCGTCCCGGACCTCGCTCCAAGTCCAATAACATGCTAGTCGTGTCTGATTTATTAAAAGATATTTTGCTTTTATTTTGGTAAATTAAACATGTTTTTTATCTGAATCTGAAAATGTATTGATTTTATTGTCATTGCCACTTATAATACGTTTCAACGTGTTTAAATCACCAGCAAGCGGCGCCTGCACTGGTAGTGATGCAGCAGGAAAAACAACGTTAATTTGGGATTTACGTAAAATATTTGTTTAAATTGTGAACAGTTGCTAACATTTGCGTTAAGTCACACTGTTATTTTTAATTCTGTAATTTTTCGATGACTTCCGAAATGCAGCTCTCTGCTCTGGGGAGTTTTAGAACTGATGGTCCGGCTGCGGTAAGTCCCCTTCGGTTGATAATGATGGATATTTTTATAACGTTGTCAATGAAAAAGAACTACGATCAAACTTAGCTGAAAAACCACCTCTGTAAGTTCTTTGGGCAACCGACCAACCACAGTTGTGTTTTTAGCTTACAGCCAGTCATATAGTGAGACGTCACCGGTAGGCGAAGGGCTTCGGGTAGATCTGGAACCTACACCGCAACACTCTCCGAACCAGTTGAGCTCTTATGTGTTCGTGTCAGACGGATGTAGTTTATATAAAATGTGCTTTTTGTTGCTCAAATCCTGTTTGATTTTCCTAAATCCTGCTTTACAAACCTCCAAAACTGAAAACTGATGGAGATTTAGCCGGCAGAGATGTTAGAGATGTAGCTTTAGGCAGCAGAGATGCTAGCGGTGGAGATTTAGCTAGCAGAGATGCTAGCAGTGGAGATTTAGCTAGCAGAGATGCTAGAGGTTTACATTCAGTTTGCAGATTTAGCGTTCCACATTTACAATGAGCTTGTCAAACATGAGGGATGTCTCAATGTTATATTTATAGTTAACGTGAAGGGGGAAAAAGGATAATTCTCCATTTACTTGTGTAAATATCTGCATTTCATGGTAGAATATATATCTGTCTAATATCCAACCAACAACACGACAGTCACATTTCCACTGACAGAAACTTCATTTCCTGCTAAACAGCAGCAAAGTGCCTCTAGCACTGCTGAGAGGCTTATAGGTATCTGCTCTGATGGCAGCAACATATTCATCCCTTCATAGCTGTCGCATCGGAGTCGCTAGCTTTAGCATCAGAGCTGCTAGCTTTAGCAGCCGAAGCGCTAGCTGTAGTATCAGAGTCGCTAGCTTTACCATCGGAGCCCTTCTAGCTGTAGCTGCTCTAGCTGTAGCTGCTCTAGCTGTAGCTCCTCTAGCTGTAGCTGCTGTAGCTGTAGCTCCTCTAGCTGTAGCTCTTCTAGCTTTAGCTCCTCTAGCTGTAGCTCTTCTAGCTTTAGCTCCTCTAGCTTCAGCTCTTCTAGCTTCAGCTCTTCTAGCTGTAGCTCCTCTAGCTGTAGCTGCTCTAGCTGTAGCTCTTCTAGCGGTAGCTCCTCTAGCTGTAGCTGCTGTAGCTGTAGCTCCTCTAGCTTCAGCTCCTCTATCTGTAGCTGCTCTAGCTGTAGCTCTTCTAGCTTTAGCTCCTCTAGCTTCAGCTCTTCTAGCTGTAGCTCCTCTAGCTGTAGCTGCTCTAGCTGTAGCTCTTCTAGCGGTAGCTCCTCTAGCTGTAGCTGCTGTAGCTGTAGCTCCTCTAGCTTCAGCTCCTCTATCTGTAGCTGCTCTAGCTGTAGCTCTTCTAGCTTTAGCTCCTCTAGCTTCAGCTCTTCTAGCTGTAGCTCCTCTAGCTGTAGCTGCTCTAGCTGTAGCTCTTCTAGCGGTAGCTCCTCTAGCTGTAGCTCCTCTAGCTTCAGCTCCTCTATCTGTAGCTGCTCTAGCTGTAGCTCCTCTAGCTGTAGCTCTTTTAGCTGTACCTCACTCTAATCAGAGGGCCGAACTACGTCCACAAGAAGCTCCTGATGCATCCATCTGTTTTACCCACAATACCTTGCACTGTAGTCCACTTCCTGTATTTGATTCTTATGAACTGAGTCTAAAGTTTGCTTCAGTGATCCGGATCAGAGTTGGTGTGTCCAAACGAACCAAACCAGGATCAGAGGGTCTGGTGGGAACGGGGTCTTAAGGCTTATCTGCTCCCTGGTGTACGTAAATAACTATGTCGGTTGAGATCCTGTTCTACGTCCTGCATCTTCTATGTTGCCGCGGTTGTTAAGTCAGCTCCTCCACTAGGGGGCAGTGCTGACTTCAGAGTTTTTAAACCGGTTGGTGGCGGTAATGCACCACTATAAAGTCGTCTACAACCGTCCGAACACACAAGAAAAAGAAGTAAGCCACTCTTCTCAACTTCTTTGGGTGCGGTTTTATTTGGTGGCTTCATAATTCTCTTCTTCTATGGTTGTGTTGGCGTAACAACTGAGCACTGCCCCCGGTGGTTTGCTGTGGTATTGTTCAGTTTGCAATGAGTGACGGACAGCTGAATGAAAACGGACCTGAGCGACGCGCGAGATGGTAGTCTGCATCCAGCGTGAATGGACTCTCGATCCTGGTTCTGGTTCAGAACCGCAGTGTCAGTGAACCCGGAAATCCTCCGGATCCATCGAGCCTGGAGAGTCTGAGATATGGTCTTGACCTTGGACTGAACCTGGTTCAGAACCGCGGTGTCGATGAAGACCCGGTTCTGGTTCAGACCCACGCTGTCCGTCACAGCCGTGATGACTCGGCGTTTTTCCTGCCGACTCATTGTTTGTGGACGGGAACTAAAGTGGGACAAAGGTCAGCTGGAACAGACCTGCTGAGGAGGAGGAGGAAGGAGCTGCGTGATGTTTTCACACTGCAGAGATCAGAGGACTGACTTCCTGGCTGCGTGCGCTCTCTTTAAACACACACACACACACACACACACACACACACACACACACACACACACACTCTTCATCCTCCGTCAGCGCTGCAGTCTGTTGTCTGCCTCAGACAGACGAAGGCTGCTCTCCTCCTCCTCAGTGATGATCCCTCACCCTGCCAGGTTAACTCCCCCTCCGGAGGCTCCGCTCTCTTTCTTCCCATCAAGTGGAGCGCGTCCCGCCAGCCGACCGCCATCCGCCGCTCGCTGACACCGCGAGGAGGAGGAGGAGGACGGCTTCTGGTCACCTCCACCAGCTCCTCTGCAGCCTCCCTGTTTGTGTCTTCGAGGAAGGGAGGGGGGGGGGGGGCAACAAGGTGGAGTGAAACCCCCCTCCCATCGTCTGCTCTCCAGCCAACGCCACCTCCTCTGCCGCCCAGCAGCCTGCAGCAGGAGCGTGAAGAGGCGCAGAGGAGGCGCAGCAGCATGCTGAACTCTGTGTGGTACGCTAAGAAGATGGGCCGCCGCATCATGGGCACCCTGAGGAGGACCAAGCGGCTGCACCGCCGCCTCCTGGTAGGTCCCCCACCCCCCACCTGTAAGACCAGGACTCCTCTGAGGGGAGGTGCTGCACCGTGACTCATGTTCTCCTGCATGTGAGCGTGCACAAGTTGGTGCGTGTTGTTGTTGTTGTGGCCCTGCTGAAGGAGGCAGGTGTGTACAAGTTGCAGCTGCTGCGTCATGTGAGGGTCTGGACCTGGGTCTGGATCTGGATCTGGATCCGGTTCTAGATCTGGACCTGGGTCTGGGTCTGGATCTGAACCTGGGTCTGGGTCTGGATCCGGTTCTGGATCTGGATCCGGTTCTAGATCTGGACCTGGGTCTGGGTCTGGATCTGAACCTGGGTCTGGGTCTGGATCCGGTTCTGGATCTGGATCCGGTTCTAGATCTGGACCTGGGTCTGGATCCGGTTCTAGATCTGGACCTGGGTCTGGATCTGGATCTGGATCTGGACCTGGTCTTAGATCTGGACCTGGGTCTGGGTCTGGATCTGGATCTGGATCTGGACCTGGTCTTAGATCTGGACCTGGATCTCGATCCGGATCTGGATCTAGTCGTCGGGTAAACGCGGGAAGCGTGTGATGATGGGAAATGTGTCACAGCTTGCCATCTAAACGTGATCCAACACACACACACACACACATATTCCAGAGCTTCCAGGATTAAAGCCCCCCCCCCCCCCCCCCCCCCCCCCCCCCCCCCCCCCGTCTCATGTGTTCCGGTTTCCACGGATCCGGATCCTTCACCTGCATCAGTGCATCATGTTTTTTGCAGATGTGAGGAACCCCTGCAGTAGCACATGCCTTCCCTGGCGTTACCTAGCAACCTCTGGGTTTTCTGACACGCAGCGCTCCTGCGCCGCCTCCCGTCTCCCGCCTCACACACGCGTGTTAACATACATGAAGGTGAACATGAGAAGGTTCGGGGCTTCGGATGGAAAGGAAGAATCCTGGAGTTCTACTGCTTCCACAGTCCGGATCTTAAGGTTTCCATGGCAACCGCAGCTGGAGTAGTTGTTTTTATTAGAAGATGCAAACCAGAACCAAGTAGCTTAAAGAAGAAAAAAGTTGTTTTCCCTCATTTGGAAGAAAAACTGATGCTTGTCTGAGCAGTACGGTGGCTGAGAAGTTCAAAACACAATGAAAAAATTCCTGAGCAAATTCATCAACAAAATTAATTTTGTACATATATAAAAACGACTCCGCAGCTGTTTATGGTTTGAGCTGACAAAATTCCCAGATAAGATGTAAAATCCCAAATATTCCAACAAATGAAGGAATTTCCTTCCAGCTGCTGCTTCTTCTGCAGTCCTGAACAGTGCGGCATTACTGCCCCCTGCTGGGGACTCCACGCAGCTACATTTGTTCCTGAACCAAGATGGAGAAACGCTTGACGCTGATGGAAACCTGGGTTATGGTTCAATGTCCAGACCAGACATAAATTCCCAGATATTCCCAGGGGTTAGAGGGGTTCATGTCCTCCACAGTTTTACGTTAGAACTACTTCTGCTGAATTACAGCCGTTAACCGTATTTACTTTACTTCAGTAAGAATGTCAGGAGAATATAAACACACAGGTCCTGCTGATGTCAGGAGAATCTCTCTGCTGATTGGCTGATGTGATAAAGCATCGGGTGGATAAATCGTCTTCCTGACGGGAACACTGGAGGAACGATGTCCCAATTAGATTGGGAGGAGTTATCATCATGACCCGGTGGGTGGATGGATGGATGGATCGGTGGGTGGGTGGGAGGATGGATGGATGGGTCGGTGGGTGGATGGATGGATGGGTCGGTGGGTGGGTGGGAGGATGGATGGATGACTGGATGGATGGATGGTTGGGTGGATGGATGGAAGGGTGGAGGATTGGTGGATAAATGGATGGATGGATGTAGAGATGGATGGATGGTTGGGTGGATTAAAGATGGCGGCTCAGATTGCTGATTCCAGCTGATTCTAAACAAACTGGTGGTATTGATCAGACCAGTCGTCATGACAACTGGAACAGTTTATCTTCCCACTTCTTCGTTGGTTGCTGGAAAATATGACTGCATGCTATTGGCTCTGGCAGCTGTCAATCAGACGCTGCTGTTCTGAAATCAGTTTGACATGAAATCTGACCAATCAGCTGCCAGATCATCACAGATGATGCTACAACAGTCACATGTAGGCGTGTGTCAGTTTTCCCACAGTATTTTCCGCCACCTGAACGCAGCAGTTGTGTTCAGGGAGCGAGGCGGCGTGGGTGTTTCCAGGATTAATCTCTGCAGATTAAACACTGGATCTGGGTCACATTTGTGAATTATTGACAGCTGTCGGTCTCAGCGATGCGTGGCGTCCGTCTCTACTGGCGGCGGCTAAGACCAGAAGTCTGACCAATCAGAGGGCTTGGTTTCCTCTCCTGAGCCAGGCAGGGTTGGGTGTTGAACTCCAGTGGGAAGGTGCTGTACTGATGCTTTTAGTCACATTTCAATCATTTTTCCTCAGTTTGAACATAAATCTGGTTGATTTCGTGACTTTATGAGAATAAATGTGACCAGATCGCGGTTCCTTAACCAGACTGATCAGCTGATTCTGCTCCGACCTCGTGTGACTCCAGCGCTACGTCCACCAGGAACAGTTCACCACTGGATAACTTTCTTCCCGACATGTCATGGAAACCATCACATCAGAAGTTTTTAAAGCTCTTCTTTCCAGGCGCCTGACTAGTGGGTCATGTCGCCATGATGACTGAAGAGGAACAGGTTTTCTCTCTGCAGCATGTTGCTTCGTCCCCCACAGCTCCCACTCGGCTCGGCGACGCACTCAGACATTTAAACTCAGTGGTGTGCAGGAAGCAGTGATGAACCTATCAGCAGGAGGAGCTGTGGGTTTACTCTTCATCATGCAAATACCCTCACTGACGACAGTTAATCCTGGGTCCTGTGACTCGGCAGTTAATCCTGGGTCCTGTGACTCGGCAGTTTATCCTGGGTCCTGTGACTCGGCAGTTAATCCTGGGTCCTGTGACTCGGCAGTTTATCCTGGGTCCTGTGACTCGGCAGTTAATCCTGGGTCCTGTGACTCGGCAGTTTATCCTGGGTCCTGTGACTCGGCAGTTAATCCTGGGTCCTGTGACTCGGCAGTTTATCCTGGGTCCTGTGACTCGGCAGTTAATCCTGGGTCCTGTGACTCGGCAGTTTATCCTGGGTCCTGTGACTCGGCAGTTTATCCTGGGTCCTGTGACTCGGCAGTTTATCCTGGGTCCTGTGACTCGGCAGTTTATCCTGGGTCCTGTGACTCGGCAGTTTATCCTGGGTCCTGTGACTCGGCAGTTAATCCTGGGTCCTGTGACTCGGCAGTTTATCCTGGGTCCTGTGACTCGGCAGTTAATCCTGGGTCCTGTGACTCGGCAGTTTATCCTGGGTCCTGTGACTCGGCAGTTAATCCTGGGTCCTGTGACTCGGCAGTTTATCCTGGGTCCTGTGACTCGGCAGTTTATCCTGGGTCCTGTGACTCGGCAGTTAATCCTGGGTCCTGTGACTCGGCAGTTTATCCTGGGTCCTGTGACTCGGCAGTTTATCCTGGGTCCTGTGACTCGGCAGTTTATCCTGGGTCCTGTGACTCGGCAGTTAATCCTGGGTCCTGTGACTCGGCAGTTTATCCTGGGTCCTGTGACTCGGCAGTTTATCCTGGGTCCTGTGACTCGGCAGTTAATCCTGGGTCCTGTGACTCGGCAGTTAATCCTGGGTCCTGTGACTCGGCAGTTTATCCTGGGTCCTGTGACTCGGCAGTTTATCCTGGGTCCTGTGACTCTGCAGTTTATCCTGGGTCCTGTGACTCGGCAGTTTATCCTGGGTCCTGTGACTCGGCAGTTTATCCTGGGTCCTGTGACTCGGCAGTTTATCCTGGGTCCTGTGACTCGGCAGTTTATCCTGGGTCCTGTGACTCGGCAGTTTATCCTGGGTCCTGTGACTCGGCAGTTTATCCTGGGTCCCGAATCGAATCTTGAAATATTTTGCTGCTTAATAATCTAAATGCTGCATTTTGACACCAACTCCAGATTAAATATTCAAGTGTGGTAGAAGCTCAGATTTCCAACAGTTTTGTCCGGGCCTGAATGCAGCGCCAGAAGGGGGAACTGGGCTTCAGCTCCCCCAATCCCTCCCCCCCCCCCCCCCACCCCCCACCCGCCTGCTGCTGAGGCTGACACGCTTGCCGCCATGTCTGAATCGGGGGGGTCGCATTGATTATTCATGCAGCGAGTGGAGCGCCCCTCCCGCTGACAGAGCCCATTAATTGGCAGCAGACGGAGGGGGAGGGGGGAGGCGAGGAAGAGGACGGTCGGGATGTGTTGCTGCTCGTCACAGAGACCAGACGAATCCGCCCGGATCAGAAGGAGCTGCCGTCATCCATAATTCACCCTCCTCCTCCTCCCGCCAGCGGGAATCTCCTCCAGGAACATGACGGCACACCCCCCCTGGCAGCAGCTCGCCCCCAAGTCCTTAAACGGCGCCGAGAGGATGCCGGCGCCAGACCTGCAGGAGTCCATCGCCCACCTGCACCCTCTGCAGCGGCAGCACGCCATTGAGCTCCACCGGCAGCAGCGCCCGCAGGTCCAGGCGTCGCTGTCCACCTTCACCGCCTGCGCCGTCCCGGCCTCCTTCCGGGCGCGCAGCCGCTTCCTCAACCTGCGCGACAGCGTGAAGAAGAGTCCCGCCAAGAGCACGGCCAAGGTCGCCGGCGGCAACCGCAAGGAGATACCCTGGGTTCCGTTCGCCTTCAGCAAGGTACCGCCGCTCTGATCCACGTTCTGATTCTGGTCCGGTCTGAAGGGAAATACCGACTCAGAACCGGAGAAGTTAGAACCGGTCCGGTCTGAAGGGAAATACCGACTCAGAACCGGAGAAGTTAGAACCGGTCCGGTCTGAAGGGAAATACCGACTCAGAACCGGAGAAGTTAGAACCGGTCCGGTCTGAAGGGAAATACCGACTCAGAACCGGAGAAGTTAGAACCGGTCCGGTCTGAAGGGAAATACCGACTCAGAACCGGAGAAGTTAGAACCGGTCCGGTCTGAAGGGAAATACCGACTCAGAACCGGAGAAGTTAGAACCGGTCCGGTCTGAAGGGAAATACCGACTCAGAACCGGAGAAGTTAGAACCGGTCCGGTCTGAAGGGAAATACCGACTCAGAACCGGAGAAGTTAGAACCGGTCCGGTCTGAAGGGAAATACCGACTCAGAACCGGAGAAGTTAGAACCGGTCCGGTCTGAAGGGAAGTACCGGGTCAGAACCGGAGAAGAAGTTAGAACCGGTCCGGTCTGAAGGGAAGTACCGGGTCAGAACCGGAGAAGTTAGAACCGGTCCGGTCTGAAGGGAAGTACCGGGTCAGAACCAGAGAAGAAGTTAGAACCGGTCCGGTCTGAAGGGAAGTACCGGGTCAGAACCAGAGAAGAAGTTAGAACCGGTCCGGTCTGAAGGGAAGTACCGGGTCGGACTGATGGGAAGTTCAGTCAGAAGTCTGACCCCTGACCTTTGATTACATCTGATGAAGATGATCAGTGTGTTTGTGTGATGATGAAGATGTGTGTCGTCAGCCGTTGGGTTGTGTACGTGGCCGTTGCCATGACACCCGTCTCCCTGCATGGGAAACCTTCATCGCCGTCTATCTTAATCTTCCTGTGGATAAATCCATCTCCGGATCAACAAGACGGAAGAGGACCGGACGCCTCGGTCGGCTTCAGCCAGAGCCGCGGCGTCGGCGGACCCGGTGGGAACGCTGTTGGCGCTGTCGGCTTCTCTGTCAGCAGCTTTCCAGAAGTAGGGCTGTCTGATCAATATGGTCGATCGGCCCGGCTAATTTTAGCCGATGCAGCCTGATTGGTCATCCGGCTGGACTTCCTGTTGCGTAACGGGATGGAGGCCGCTCCTCTTCATCAGAGGCCAGGATGAAGATCAAACGTTTTTCCATCTTCACCGTTTTTCGAAGAAATGGAACAAAATAAATATATAAATGTAGATATAGAAGAATATAAATATAGATTATTTGTAAAACAGTAATAAAACGGTTCATTATGGCATTGGCGGTGTTTCGGTGTGGGAAGGAGGCGCTTGCAGGAAAAATAAAAAATGAAATGCAAGGTTTTTTTATTTACAATTAAAATAGAATAAATTTGGCGGGGGGGAATTAAAAAGTAAATAAATGATAATCAGATAATTAAGATTTTAGTCTTAATGTAAAAATTGTCCTGTTTTTTAAAAACTTATTTTTATTAATTCATTTATTTATTAATAAATTTATTTATTTTATTTATTCTATTTATTCATTAATGAACACATAATTGAATTAGTTCTAATGTTATTTATTTTTTTAGAGTTGCAAAACTAGGCCCGGTTGCAGCAAATATAGCAGAATTTACTCTTTCTATTTAACATGGAGGATATTATGGGATGGAGGAGAAACTGGATGCAACTGGACTCACACCAGTCTGACCAGTACCTCCCCATGATGGTCCTGCTTGTTAATTTCATGCTGTGTTCTCACTCTAATCAGTCGCTTCAAATAAACCGTCTGCTGCTTGACTGGACAGTAGAGTAGAGTAGAGTACGGTGGAGTAGAGTACAGTAGAGCAGGTTACAGTGGAGTACAATAGAGTAGATTACCGTAGAGTATAGTAGAGTACGGTTGAGTAGAGTAGAGGAGAATACAGTAGAGTAGAGTACGATGGAGTAGAGTACAGTAGAGCAGGTTACAGTGGAGTACAATAGAGTAGATTACAGTAGAGTACAGTAGAGTGGAGTGGAGGAGAATACAGTAGAGTACAACAGAGTAGAGTACAATAGAGCAGGTTACAGTAGAGTACAGTGGAGTACAATAGAGTAGAGGACAGTGGAGTACAATAGAGTAGAGTACAGTGGAGTAGAGTACAGTAGAGTAGAGTAAAGTAGAACATGTGCAGCTTCCGTCTGAACAAGAAGTAAAAACAAGACGTTTAAATGACTCTCTGTTGGTGTAAAGGCCTGTTATCTGGTCTTGGTCCCAATCCCAGTCCTGGTCCTGGTTCTGGTACCAATCCTAGTCCCGGCCCAGGTCCCAATCCCAGTTCTGGTCCTGGTCCTGGTCCCAATCCCGGACCTGGTCCCATTCCAGGTTCTTGTCCTGGTTGGTCAGAAGAGTTTTTGTCTTAGGTGTTTAGAACCAAGGCCCACGTTGTGGTTCTGGTTTCCTCGGACCGGATCAGAACACAGAAGGTTCTGGTCTGTGGTGTTTCAGCAGCGACCCGGTTCCCTCTGGTCTAGGGGAACCGGAACCTTTACGTTGACCTTTGACCCTGTGAGAGCTCCAATGTAATGATGACCCCGCCCCCTCCCCGCTGAGCGGCTCAGGATTGGACGGTTTAAATCCTCGGAGCAGCAAGGGGAGGGGTTCGCCGCATCAGGACCGGATCAGGAGGTGTTTGGGAATCTGCCAGGCGGCGTCCTGCTCTGATTGGCCGACACCTCGCGGGCCTGTCGTGTCAAACTCCACCCGCCTGGCAGCTCAGCAGGATGAAAACGAGTGGACGCCGTCACACACACACACACCCTCATCCTCCCGCTGCTCATCTGTGCTGCACTGTGTTTGTCTGACCTTTGACCCTCACCATGCTATCGTTCAGCAGGCCGAGGTGGCCCCGCCCTCCTCTCCCATAATCCCTGTGATCCCCGTCTCGCCAATCCCAGCAGAGACCGCCGCCGTCCCTCCGACGTCTCAGGTCTTTCTCCGTTTTTACTGTCTGTCTGTCTGTCTGTGCTCCATCCGTCCATCTGTACATTCATCTCTTATTTTACCGCCGTGTCTGGTCCGGCTCGCCGTCCGCCGCCCTGCTCGCCGTCCGCCATCCATCTGGCTCCCGCTGGGCAGGAACTGACCGGCGAGCAAGTCCGACACCGAGGAAGACAAGGTGAAGGAGCAGAACCTTCATCCTGCAGGGTTTACTGGATCAGAACGGCGTCCTGAAACGCCACCGTGTAGGTAGGGTGGCGGCGGCGGGAGCCCGGAGCATTTGACGTAACGGGATGGAGCTCAGGCGGATCGTTCATTTCTGCATGTTGGTGTTCGGTTTGTGACGCTCTGCTTCTCTCCTCAGGCCAACCCGCCGCCGCTGGTGGTCAACACGGACAGCCTGGACACGCCCCCTTACGTGAGTCTTCCTCGCCGCATTCGCCGCCTTTTTCTGACGGAGCGGAATTCTGATTGAGACGGTTTCACAACACAGACAGTGACCCAGTAAAACGCCGCGGTTCTGTCCAGACGGTTCTGTCCAGACGGTTCTGTCCCAGACGGGTCTGTCCCAGACGGTTCTGTCCCAGACGGGTCTGTCCAGACGGTTCTGTCCCAGACGGTTCTGTCCAGACGGGTCTGTCCCAGACGGGTCTGTCCAAACTGGATCCGGCATGAAAACTGGATTAGACCTGATTCTCGGTCTGTCCGGTATGAGGACTGGATCCGGTATGAGAACTGGATCCGGTATGAGGACTGGATCCGGTATGAGGACTGGATCCGGTATGAGAACTGGATCCGGTATGAGAACTGGATCCGGTATGAGGACTGGATCCGGTATGAGAACTGGATCCGGTATGAGGACTGGATCCGGTATGAGGACTGGATCCGGTATGAGGACTGGATCCGGTATGAGGACTGGATCCGGTATGAGAACTGGATCCGGTATGAGGACCGGATCCGGTATGAGGACTGGATCCGGTATGAGGACTGGATCAGGACTTGGTGCGATCATCAGGGAACCAGAGTTTCCGGTCCTGGTCTGGATCTCGGAGGGGAAAACCTTCCCCGCGGTCTGTCCTGATCCTGATGGACGTGTGGTATGTGTGCAGGTGAACGGGACGGAGGCGGACTACGAGTACGAGGAGATCACGCTGGAGAGGGTGAGAAGATGAGCTGCCTTCATCTTTACTTTGCTGAGTCATGTTTCACTGACCTGTAGCGTCTCTTAACCCTTCCTGTGCTGACATTCAGCTGATCCGACATCCAGCCGAGCTGCTCTGAAGCGGGAAAACTTTATTTACAACAGCGCACAAAGCGCCGAGAGGCAGTAGAAAATGTTTCTACTGCTGGTAAAAACACTGAGCACGTGATGCATAAAAAAACTTCTTTCCAACATTATCGTGGTTTCCTGAGCATGATGCGGTGGTCCGATGTGCACCCGGAGTTCACGACGTAGACAGCGGCGTCATCTGCGTACAAACGTGTTCGAACTGTCCTGACCCGCGCAGAAGGCCGCGCTGTTTTTACACAAACGTATTTATTAAAGAAAAGAAATGAAAGTGTGCAGCGTGTAAAAGTGGAGATCAGTCGTTGCAAGTCAGTGTCTGAACCATAGACTGGATATAAAAAGATGGGCGGAGCCTCCATGGCGTCACCTGTAGGTTTCTGAAGAGCTGAGTTGAAGCTCGGTGGGCGGTTCCTACCATCACCATCTTGGCATGGGCATGCGCGTCGTCTCGCCCGGAAAATACAAATATGGGCAAAGAGGTGGAGCTGAGAGGGGGGCTGTGAGCGTCATGGTGGATGATTGACATCGAGCGAACTCCGAGCTTTCTGTAGCTAAAAGCTAACCTGGAGATAACAGGAGCTAACCAGCTAACGGAGGTAAGCGGGCTAAAGCTAAGTCACGTTGTTAACCGGCTAAAAACCGCGGTTGCTCTACGTTCTTCTGACTTGAAGCAGGAGATCGGGTACCTGTCAATCAAAAGGACACGCCCATAAATATGCCGACTTCGAGATTAAATTACTTTTAAACGGGCGAGTTAGAAAAAAATTAACTCCCCCCACAGTTGTCATGAAGGTAAACCTGACCTATTAAACCGGTTCTGCCGCCCCTAGTGGATGAAGGGGGAACTGCAGTTTCATGCACTTCCACATAGGCTTCACTTTTAACCGCTGAATGTTGCCGCTTGTTCTGAACAAACCATCAAACTAAGCTCAGGCTGAGAGAGCTAGCGCGGAAAGCCTTCAGCCTTATGGCGGCAGGTGCGCTACAGCCAGGTGAACTGACAACTGGAACCGCCCACAACACGCCTACCTGCAGGGTAGGGTTAAGGCCCGGCCGTCACAATCCTGACTTGACCTGAAGAGGAGCCCAGAACGGAACCCTGCAGTGCACCTTCTAAAACCGTCAATAAAACCATCAACAGATCTGATTGATCTCCGACAGATCAATCAGACATGTGATTGATGACATCAGACCGATTGGCTGAAACTGCTGTTTGCTCGTTTTTAGTCCAAACGTCACGTCAAACTTCCAGAGGGACGTTTATTGATCTGTGTTACTTCCTGAAGCCTGGTGTTGAGAACAAACATGCGTCCTTTCCTCACGCTAACTTCCTCTTCCTTTTTTAATGGTTGTCATGGTAACCGCTGTGGTATCCAGGGAAACTCTGGGCTGGGCTTCAGCATCGCGGGCGGCACCGACAACCCTCATATCGGCGAAGATCCCAGCATCTTCATCACCAAAGTCATACCTGGAGGAGCTGCTGCTCAGGACGGCCGTCTCCGGTGAGCACACACGCGCGCACACACACACACACAAACTCACACACACACACGCACACACACACTCACACTTACACACACACACACACGTCGCTGATTGGCTGAACTTTGGCTGAAGCCATTTTTTTCTAATGAACCACCAAGTTTAACGTGTTTCCCGCTGATCCGACATGGAAACACAGTTACCGTGTTTTCTGTTCAGGACTGATCAATCAGGTTCTGACTGATCAGAAAAATTACCAGGACCAACCGACACGACCTGATTGATTGGGACCTGAATGATCTGGACCAACCGACACGACCTGATTGATTGGGACCTGAATGATCTGGACCAACCGACACGACCTGATTGATTGGGACCTGACTGATCAGGACCAACCGACACGACCTGATTGAATGGGACCTGAATGATCTGGACCAACCGACACGACCTGATTGATTGGGACCTGAATGATCTGGACCAACCGACACGACCTGATTGATTGGGACCTGACTGATCAGGACCAACCGACACGACCTGATTGATTGGGACCTGACTGATCAGGACCAACCGATCAGACCTGATTGATTGGGACCTGACTGATCAGGACCAACCGATCAGACCTGATTGATTGGGACCTGACTGATCAGGACCAACCGATCAGACCTGATTGATTGGGACCTGACTGATCAGGACCAACCGATCAGACCTGATTGATTGGGACCGGGCCTATCAGGCCTCACTCATTTGTTTTCCGACTTTCAGCTCAAACTTATTGATCTTCTTGTGATTGGTGACGTCTGTTTCTTATTTTATTTAATTAATTTAGTCATTTTAATTGATTTATAGTCTACATTATTATAATATTGATTTATTATTAGTTTATTAATTACAGAGTGGATTCAGTCATTTTCCTGTTAATGCAGTGTATCCCTGGGTTTTGACTGTCAGGCTGTAAGAGTGTTACTGGTACCAGACTGGGTCAGCAGAACCCCACGGCTCATTCATTATGCACCGGTGAAAGTCGCCTCACCTGATCCAGGTGATGATGACGATGTCAGGCTCGGGTTGCCTTCAGGCTGAGGCTCGTTGTTTTCAGTCTGCATCTCGCAGCAGAGCAGCTGCTGATCCGGCCCGATCGCGTGTAGAGAGTGAAACTGAAACCTGAATCCTTCCCGCTGCGACTCACGGCGGGCGGCGGTGGGGTGGGTTCTGTCTTCAGGGTCAACGACGTCATCCTGAGGGTCAACGAGGTGGATGTTCGCGATGTGACCCACAGCCGAGCCGTGGAGGCGCTGAAGGAGGCGGGTTCTCTGGTCCGACTCTACGTCCGCAGGAGGAAACCCGTCTCAGAGAAGGTGATGGAGATCAAACTGGTGAAAGGACCCAAAGGTAACCGGGCAAAACTGGGTTAACTGGGATTGAACCGTTGTGTCCTGATCCGACTGCAAGTTTGATCCTGGGGGTCTGTTGCAGGTCTGGGTTTCAGTATCGCCGGAGGAGTTGGGAACCAGCACATCCCGGGCGACAACAGCATCTACGTCACCAAGATCATCGAAGGCGGCGCCGCTCACAAAGACGGGCGGCTGCAGATCGGAGACAAGCTCCTGGCTGTGAGTCGTCCTGCCACTTTGCTTTGCCTGGAACCGGTTTCTGCCGCTTTGCTCTGCCTGGAACCGGTTTCTGCCGCTTTGCTCTGCCTGGAACCGGTTTCTGCTGATCCTTTGACGGTTCACATGAGGTGATCTCCATGTTGACCTCTGACCTTGGCGGTTCTGCTTATGTCCAGGTGAACAGTTCTTGTCTGGAGGAGGTGAGCCACGAACACGCCGTCACTGCCTTGAAAAACACTCCTGACGTGGTCTACTTGAAAGTGGCAAAACCCAACAGTGTCTTCATGAACGACAGCTTCGCCCCGCCGGACCTCACCAACTGTGAGTGGTTCATTTCCTTTCAACAGAACTGAACAGAACCGCTGCTGTTTGGGTTCCGGTCTCGGTGTGGGTCGCACAGCACCGGATGTTAGTCACTTGTTGATTCACACATC
This sequence comes from Telmatherina bonti, assembly GCF_933228915.1. Lineage (NCBI taxonomy): Eukaryota > Metazoa > Chordata > Actinopteri > Atheriniformes > Telmatherinidae > Telmatherina > Telmatherina bonti. The sequence goes on along the minus strand of NC_136625.1, from coordinate 5,450,418 downwards.
AGAACCAGGCATCACAGGGATCCAACCTGTGGTTCTAGGTTGGGCCTATGGGTCAAGATTCTGGGTTGGGTGTCTTGGTGGGTTCTCTGGATCAGGTTTTGGGCTGAGTCTTTGCATCGGATCTCGAGATTGGTCTCTGAGTTAGGTTAGGTCTCCAGCTTGGGTCTCAGAGGCCAGACCATAGACTGTATGTAAAAGATGGGCGGAGCCTTCGTGACGTCACCCGTAGGTTTCTGAAGAGCTGAATTGAAGCTCGGTGGGCGGTTCCTACCATCACCATCTTGGCAGGGGCATGCGCGTCGTCTCACCCGGAAAATACAAATATGGGCAAAGAGGTGGAGCTGAGAGGGGGGCTGTGAGCGTCATGGTGGATGATTGACATCGAGCGAACTCCGTGCTTTCTGTAGCTAAGAGCTAACCGAGCTAACCCGGAGATAACAGGAGCTAACTAGCTAACGGAGGTAAGCGGGCTAAAGCTAAGTCACGTTCTTAACCGGCTAAAAACCGCGGTTGTTCTACGTTCTTCTGACTTGAAGCGGGAGATCGGGTACCTGTCAATCAGAAGGACACGCCCCTAAATATGCCGAACTTCGAGGTTAAATTACTTTTAAACGGGCGAGTTAGAAAAAAAATCACTCCCCCCACAAACCTGACCTATTAAACCAAGAATGGATTTTTGTACCAGGCTGTAAACATGTTTATTTCTGCTGTAAACATGTTTATTTCTGCTGTAAACATGTTTATTTCTGCTGTGAAGTTGGTCTTTTTAACATGGGAGTCTATGGGGATTCTTTCTGGAGCCCCTAGTGGATGAAGGGGGAAGTGCAGCTTCACTTCTGACCTTTGGAGGTTGCTGCTTCTCTGGGTTTCTTGCAGAGCTCAGTTGGTTCTTGGACAGACCAGGATGTGAGGGGAGTGAAAACCACGTTGGATCCTTGTCATGTTTCATGATGTTTGACAGTTTATTTCTCATATGGTCGCACAAAACAAAACAAAATGGTACAAAACGAAACAAAGCACAACGCACCACCATGCTGGAAAAGGAGCAGCAAGAAGAAAAATTCTTATATCTGCTCCTTTTATAAAAAACCTAACCAACCACTAAATGGTCTTATGTTGACAAAACTTCATGAAATTGTGAATAAATGAATAAAAACGAATGAATAAGCCGACGTCCACGTTTCGTCTCAGACGTTACGCTCCCGCAGAGGAAGTCTTCTTCTCTTCTTCACTCTCTTTTCTCTCCATCACAGCGTTCACGCAGCACCTGGAGAACCATATCAGCCCCCCCAGCTTCCTGAGTCAGACCCTCCCACCGCCAGCATCCTCGGGACGATACTCGCCGACGCCCAAGCTGGGAGATGATGAGGTCACGAGGTGAGGGCAAAGGTCAGGCTTGTGATTTTCAGGTTGAAGCTGCGGCGTGTCGCCCTCTGGTGGCTGAAAGCTCCGGTCAGACTTCCTGTTGACCTGACCCGACTCAAAGGGACGTGGACGCCGTCCAGCCGCCTCCTCTCACCTCTGTCATGATTGACAGCTGCTGTTCCCCCTCAGGGAGCCCAGGAAGGTGGTGCTGCACCGAGGGACGACGGGTCTCGGCTTCAACATCGTGGGCGGAGAGGATGGAGAGGGGATCTTCATCTCCTTCATTCTCGCTGGAGGACCAGCTGACCTTTCTGGAGAACTGAGGAAAGGAGACAGACTTGTTTCTGTACGTGCACACACACACACACACACACACACACACACACAGCATCGATGAATAAACAGATGGTCTGGTTGTCCTGTAAGCCCGGTCCACATAAAACCAGCCGTTGTAGCATCTTCATGACATCCAGGTGGTTCGGCGTGAAACCAAACGAAGGAAACGTTTTAGGGTCTGAGTCCAGAACCCTGTGGAACACCATAACATCGTTAATATGTAGAAACAGGGATACATGACGTAAACCAGTCCAAAGCAGCTCTGAATTCACCCAGAACAACCAGCGCGGTTGTCCCTCATCAGGCTCCACCTTCTTCATGTTTCCAGGTCAACGGCGTGGACCTCCGTAACGCCACCCACGAGCAGGCCGCCGCCGCCTTGAAGAACGCAGGCCAGACGGTCACCATTGTCGCCCAGTACAGACCGGAGGGTGAGTCATGTGGTCCGCAGAACCAGCAGCTCCAGCAGGATGCAGGCAGAATTCACCAGAGACTTACTGGTTTAAAACGACCACCCAGTAATCCCATAACACCCAAACTGGTCTGGAAAAGTAGTTTAATCGTGACATCTGTCGGTAAATGTGGTGAAATGTTTTACGTCTGAAACAGGTTTTATTTCATGTCTCTGGTTCTTCTGAAGGGTTGGTTTACAGGTGATGATGATGATCTAAACTGGGCGTACTGGTTCCCAACCTTTTTCCCAGGAAGATTCCATCATCAGCCAATCATCACCCGGAGCTGATCGGATGCACAAGATCAGGCTTAATCGCTTCCTGGGTTTTCCTCCAATCAATTAAAATATGGTTTAATGTGGCAGATTTTATCCATCATCCATCCAAGCGTCCATCCATCCAACCATCATCCATCCATCCAAGCATCCATCTACCAATCAATCCATCCATCATCCATCCATTCATCCAACCATCCATCCAACTGTCCATCCATCCATCCATCATCCATCCATTCATCCAACCATCCATCCAACTGTCCATCCATCCATCCATTCATCCAACCATCCATCCATCATCCATCCAGTCATCCATCCATCCAACTGTCCATCCATCATCTATCCAACCATCCATCATCCATCCAACTGTCCATCCATCCAACCATCCATCCATTATCCATCCATCCATCCAACTGTCCATTGAACCATCCATCCATCATCCAGCCATCCGTCCATCATCCAGCCATCCATCCATCCATCCGTCCATCATCCAACCATCCATCCTTCATCCATCCATCCTTCCAACCATCCATCAATCCTTCCATCCATCCATATGTCATCCATCCATCCATCCATCTTCTGCCGCTTATCCGGGGTCGGGTCGCGGGGGCAGCAGCCTAAGCAGGGAAGCCCAGACTTCCCTCTCCCCAGTCACATTTGCCAACTCTGCGGGGGAATCCCGAGGCGTTCCCAGACCAGCTGAGAGATGTAATCCCTCCAGCGTGTCCTGGGTCTTCCCCGGGGTCTCCTCCCAGAGGGACGTGCCTGGAACACCTCACCAGGGAGGTCCAGGAGGCATCCTGACCAGATGCCCGACGCCCTCAACTGGTTCCTCTCGATGTGGAATAGCAGCGGCTCTACTCTGATCTCCTCCTGGATGACCGAGCTCCTCACCCTATCTCTAAGGGAGAGCCCGGCCACCCTGTTCAGCCTCTTGGATCTTTGTGTTCTTTCGGTCACTACCTACAGATGGAGACCATAGGTGTGGACTGGATGTAGATCGACTAGTAAATCCAGAACTTGGTTCAACTCCTCCTTCACCAGGACAGACCGATGCAGAGACCACATCACTACATGCGCCGCATGATCCTTCCTTCACTGGTTAACAAGATCCCGACATACAGGAACTCCTCCTGGGGCAGGACTTTACTCCAGCGGTCCGGTTTTAATGACCCACTTTGGGTTTTACAAAGTGAGGGTTTTCAAATCAACTGTCAGACCTGAACTCACCTCTGTGTGGACATGGTCTAGACTTTAATCCTGATGGCTCAGAACAGTGGAAGTCTCGGGACCCCCTCTGGTCCCGGTGGAGGGAGGGATAAAGACGAGATAAATAATGAAAGATCAGAACGTGATGTTGGTTAAAGCGATGAGGTTTATTACAACGCTGAGTTTCACTTTCGACATGTTTCACTTCAGTGTTCATGTCGTCGGAGTCCAGATTTCCCAGATGAACGCCTCATGTTTCAACCTGATGGCCAGCAGGGGGCAGAAATGTGCAGGTTTACTTGACTGAGCTGCAGTGTCTGTTTGTTTCCCAGTTAAATGTCTAGATGAACTGTGTTCCCTCTTCGTCCAGAGTACAGCCGGTTTGAGGCGAAGATCCACGACCTGAGGGAGCAGATGATGAACAGCAGCATCAGTTCTGGGTCCGGATCTCTGCGAACGAGCCAGAAGAGGTCGTTGTACGTCAGGTGAGACCTCTGAAAGAACTTCTCGTCATCATTGTTGCATGCTGCTGTGGTTTCACCTGAGGCAAACTGGGCCTAAAACCTCAATTCCTCAGGTGAAGATCCTCCATCTGTGGGTTATAAAACCATGAAATCAGTCGCATCCGGACGTCTCTTCAGACGTCAGATTTCAGCAAGATGCTGCTGAACCACGTCCTGCATGGCGTGTCTCACCCACCTGGCCGTGACGGGTTGAATGTTTTTTTAATGGATGAACGGGCATTTCCATGACGATTTGATGTGTTTTCTTTGCTTTGCAGAGCTCTGTTTGACTACGATAAGACGAGGGACTCGGGTCTCCCCAGCCAGGGCCTAAACTTTAAATTCGGAGACATCCTCCATGTGGTGAATGCCTCGGACGATGAGTGGTGGCAGGCCCGGCAGCTTACAGCGCAGGGCGAGCTGGAGGAGGTCGGGGTCATCCCCAGCAAGAGACGGTGAGTCCGCCCCGCAGGAGGCCCATTTCTGCTGACATCTGTTTGTACACGACGCTGGGCAACGTCGTTCTGACATATCGCACACTACCCTGGGCGACGTCATCCCGACATATCGTACACTATGCTGGGCGACGTCGTTCCGACATATCGTACACTATGCTGGGCGACGTCATTCCGACATATCGTACACTATGCTGGGCGACGTCATTCCGACATATCGTACACTACGCTGGGCGACGTCGTCCCGACATATCGTACACTACGCTGGGCGACGTCGTCCCGACATATCGTACACTATGCTGGGCGACGTCATTCCGACATATCGTACACTATGCTGGGCGACGTCGTTCCGACATATCGTACACTACGCTGGGTGACGTCGTCCCGACATATCGTACACTACGCTGGGCGATGTCGTACCAACATATCGTACACTACGCTGGGTGATGTCGTCCCGACACATCATACGCTACGCTGGGCGACATCGTCCCAACACGTCGGACGCAACGCTGGTCGACGACATTCCGACATATCGTACACTACGCTGGGTGACATCGTCCCGACATATCGTACACTACGCTGGGCGACGTCGTCCCGACATATCGTACACTACGCTGGGCGACGTCGTCCCGACATATCGTACACTACGCTGGGCGACGTCGTCCCGACATATCGTACACTACGCTGGGCGACGTCGTCCCGACATATCGTACACTATGCTGGGTGACGTCGTTCTGACATATCGTACACTACGCTGGGCGATGTCGTACCAACATATCGTACACTACGCTGGGTGACGTCGTCCCGACACATCATACACTACGCTGGGCGACATCGTCCCAACACGTCGGACGCAACGCTGGTCGACGACATTCCGACATATCGTACACTACGCTGGGTGACATCGTCCCGACATATCGTACACTACGCTGGGCGACGTCGTCCCGACATATCGTACACTACGCTGGGCGACGTCGTCCCGACATATCGTACACTACGCTGGGCGACGTCGTCCCGACATATCGTACACTACGCTGGGCGACGTCGTCCCGACATATCGTACACTATGCTGGGTGACGTCGTTCTGACATATCGTACACTATGCTGGGCGACGTCGTTCTGACATATCGTACACTACGCTGGGCGACGTCGTCCCGACATATCGTACACTATGCTGGTCGACGTCCCTGCTCCAACATGTCTGGCTCACATTAAATGGAGCCAGCAGCGGTGGAGTTCTGCACATCAGCTGCGTTTCCATCCCTCCTCCCAGAACCGAAACGTCGCAATAAAAAATAATTAAATAAATAAATAATTTGTCCTGGAAGTGAGACAGAGTCAGTTCTCTGTTCCGTCATTTAGCCGACGCTCCAAAGCCACGTCTGAGAGCATAGAACAGCAACCGCGTTGAGCTGCACAGGTAACACGCCACACGCCAGAGGAGGAAGGAAGGCTTTTACGTTTACGGGAAGCATCGAATGAACGACGTCGTATTTGCTGTTGTCACTCCACATGAACGTCTCTTTGGATCGATGCGTCTGCTAAACAGCTGGAGTCTCCAATAACTCCAGTAAAAGTTGCTAGATTTGTCGCTTTTAACAAAAAAAGTCTCCAGATTTAGCAAGAAAGTCTCCAAGTTGGCAACAGTGTCTGAATGAAAGCAAAGCGGCTGTGGGAGGAGTTTACAGTACAGCGCTGCAACGCCAGAGACGCTCGATTAGCAGCTGAAGACAGCAGGAGAGGAAACTGCAGAGAGAAAAATAATCACACCCTTTTATTCTTATCATCGTTGAAAACCCAGATCGTACTGAGATTACAATCCGATTCATCGCCCAGCCTTCGCTTACAGCCATGCTTGGAAACGTACATGCAGGAGTTTTGCATTCCTGGAAAATCGCTGGTGTTTCCTGTGTAAACAATGAAACTCGTTCCAGTTTCATTGCTGGTTCTGCTGGTTCGTCGCCCCGGCTGACCTCTGACCTCTGTCCTGTTGGTCGGCAGGGTGGAGAAGAAGGAGAGGGCGAGATTAAAGACGGTGAAGTTCAACGCCAAGTCTCGGGACCGAGGGGTGAGTCCTGGACGAGTGTTTCATGGTTTCTCTGGACCCTCTGGAGTCTCGCCGTCCTCCCAGTCCGCTGCACGGCTCGGTGTTGGTAAACACCGTCCGCCTTCGCTTCAGGAGCAGCTGAAGGACCGGAGGGGAACTCCAGAGGGTTTGCTGTTTACTGGTGTAACTGGTTGAACTGGTGCATGATTGATGACTTGCTGATTTTGTCTTGATGGTTCAGAAGCGTGTCGCTGTGTGCAGACATGAAGCGTGTTTGAGCCGCTGCCACCTGATCTCCACCTACTAATGACTAATGTCTTCTGCAGCCGGCCACTAAACAGCATGTCGGTCTCAGACTTCACCAGCCGCGCCTCCCGCCACCTCTAAGCCGTGTGCAGCTTGACACGTGTCGCCAAACCGGCGCCCACCAAACCCGCCAACACGCATGAGCCCCCCTCCCCTCAGCCCCCCCTCACAGAGTGATACGCTTGACATTGATGTCTGACTCTCTGCTTCCTCCTCTTCCTCGCCACTCACTTTGCTCTCTCACTCCAGCATGTCAGCCGATGATGTCACTAGCCCCGCCTCCTGCTGATTAATACCCCTGATCAGATAAATCAATTAATCCAAAATGTGCAAATTCAGACTGAACACACCGATATTCACCCATAAAAACGTTTAATTTGGGCTGAAATCATCACATTTTCTCACATCAAGACCTTCCATTTAATCTATTTTATTTTTAAATATGCAAATCAGGCGTCGTATAAAGTGTGAATGAAAGCAGGTGGAAAGCAGACAAAGCATGAAAAATGAAAAATGAAAGCAGACAAAGCAGGTTGACATCAGCTGCATTTCGGGGAATCCGTCGTAGGGAATCCGTCGTGGAGAATCCGTCGTAGGGAATCCGTCGTGGAGAATCTGTTGTGGAGAATCCGTCGTAGGGAATCCGTCGTGGAGAATCCGTCGTAGGGAATCCGTCGTGGAGAATCCGTCGTAGGGAATCCGTCGTGGGGAATCCGTCGTAGGGAATCCGTCGTGGAGAATCCGTCGTAGGGAATCCGTCGTGGAGAATCCGTCGTAGGGAATCCGTCATGGAGAATCCGTCGTGGAGAATCCGTCGTAGGGAATCCGTCGTGGAGAATCCGTCGTAGGGAATCCGTCGTGGAGAATCCGTCGTAGGGAATCCGTCGTGGAGAATCCGTCGTAGGGAATCCGTCGTAGGGAATCCGTCGTGGAGAATCCGTCGTAGGGAATCTGTCGTGGGGAATCTGTCGTGGGGAATCCGTCGTGGAGAATCCGTCGTGGAGAATCCGTCGTAGGGAATCCGTCGTGGAGAATCCGTCGTAGGGAATCCGTCGTAGGGAATCCGTCGTAGGGAATCCGTCGTGGAGAATCAATCGTAGGGAATCCGTCGCGAGGAATCCGTCGCGGGGAATCCGTCGCGGGGAATCCGTCGCGGGGAATCCGTCGCGGGGAATCTGTCGTGGAGAATCAATCGTAGGGAATCCGTCGCGAGGAATCCGTCGCGGAGAATCCGTCGCGGGGAATCCGTCGCGGGGAATCCGTCGCGGGGAATCTGTCGTGGAGAATCAATCGTAGGGAATCCGTCGCGAGGAATCCGTCGCGGGGAATCCGTCGTGGAGAATCTGTCGCGGGGAATCCATCGCAACGAGTGGAAAACCCTGGAAGACTCCACCTGATCTGGTTTTAGCCGGAATTACGAGATATCCGATACACCTGCAGTCACCGTTGACTGGCTTTTATTTCACTACGAACTCAGATAAATTCGTCCTTTCGGTTGATCAAATCTTGGATACTGGGATGTAAATGGGAGCTCTGGTTTGTAGAAGAGCTGCTGAACTGGACCGTATCGACCCACACTATCGATGTGAAACGGTCTTTATAAAACATAATTGTTTGGAGCGGAAGACTCATGGTCACCAAGTCTTCTGTTGGATCAGGATCAAACTGGTCCCAGACAGGACAGTCCTGATCAGGACCTCAGAAACCAGTTCCACCTACTGGTCTGCATGTCTTCGGCATGTTCTCCATCCTCATCCTCGTACTGCTCTGCTGCTTTCACGTTGCTGTGGAAAAACCAGCCTCTGACAAGCGCCGCAGTCATGCACACATGTGAAACCAGGCCTGGTGGTCCGGTACAGGTTCGGTTCTGTGGTTCCGACTGGATTCACGGCCCAGCAGGTCCAGTTTAATCCAGTTTAAACTGGACTTTTATCACATGGAGGAGTGTGAACCATGGAGCCACAGACTCGAACGCAGAGCTTCTCATTCTGCCCAAACCAACATCCGACCTCCTCATCTTCCTCCTCCTTGTTGTTTTATACTCCATCACCCCTCCTCCCCTTCCTCTTCCTCCTCCTCCTCCTCTTCCTCCTCCTCCTCCTCAGCAGTCCCTCAATGACAAGCGTAAAAAGAACCTCTTTACCCGAAAGTTTCCGTTCTACAAGAGCAAAGAGGCGAGCGAGCAGGAGACCAGCGACGTGGACCGTAAGTACAACCGCGGCCGGGGAGGCGGGATGGCGAGTCTGAGAGACGGTTGGTCGGCGGCAGGAAGAGAGATCAGTTGGTGGCGGCATGCTGCACTGGTTGTCGTGGCAACAGGGCCTGGCTTTCATCAGCAATCTTCCTCCTGGACGAGATTAGAAACCAGTAAAATCTGAAGTCAGATGAGACGTTTAGTTTTACCAGAAACCCAGACAGGTGTTCCTTCGTCCTGTTTGGAGCCAAAATGGCCGCCCTGCAGCCCGCTGACCGGCTGCGCTCCCTCTGCTCTCTCCGTCTGTCGCTGGAACTCAGTAACGGTGTGTTTTTGTGGTTATTTTCTCTCCACCTTGTTGTGTCGACTCTGCTGACCACAGGACAACAACGATGACGTGATGTCCAAAGCGCACAGTAAGTATGCCCCTCCCCCTCCTGAAAAACTCCCATCAGCCTCTCTGTCTCCACCAGGATCCTCCATGGCAACCTGGTATCAGGGTACCTGGTGTAAGTGTCAGAACCACTGAGAGAAAAAACTAATTATCGCTTAAAACCTGTTAAACTTGCTTTCTGGAAGTTTCGTTTCTCATGACAATGCAAACAAAACGGAATAAATAAAGAAATGGACGCTTCTCAGCTTATAAATAAACACGTTTACAGCAGGAATAAACACATTTACAGCAGAAATAAACATGTTTACAGCAGAAATAAACATGTTTACAGCAGGAATAAACATGTTTACAGCAGGAATAAACATGTTTACAGCAGAAATAAACACGTTTACAGCAGAAATAAACATGTTTACAGCAGGAATAAACACGTTTACAGCAGAAATAAACACGTTTACAGCAGGAATAAACACGTTTACAGCAGGAATAAACACGTTTACAGCAGGAATAAACACGTTTACAGCAGGAATAAACACGTTTACAGCAGGAATAAACATGTTTACAGCAGAAATAAACATGTTTACAGCAGGAATAAACATGTTTACAGCAGAAATAAACACGTTTACAGCAGAAATAAACACATTTACAGCAGAAATAAACATGTTTACAGCAGAAATAAACATGTTTACAGCAGGAATAAACATGTTTACAGCAGGAATAAACATGTTTACAGCAGAAATAAACACGTTTACAGCAGAAATAAACATGTTTACAGCAGGAATAAACACGTTTACAGCAGAAATAAACACGTTTACAGCAGGAATAAACACGTTTACAGCAGGAATAAACACGTTTACAGCAGGAATAAACACGTTTACAGCAGGAATAAACATGTTTACAGCAGAAATAAACATGTTTACAGCAGGAATAAACATGTTTACAGCCTGGTACAAAAATCCATGTTAGGTTTAATACATCAGGTTTACCTTCATGACAACTGGGGGGGGGGGGGGGGGGGTGTTTAATTTTTTTCTAACTCGCCCGTTTAAAAGTAATTTAATCCCAAAGTTCGGCATAGTTATGGGCGTGTCCTTTTGATTGACAAGTACCCGGTCTCCCACTTCAAGTCAGAAGAACAACCGCGGTTTTTAGCCGGTTAACAACGTGACTTAGCTTTAGCCCGCTTACCTCCGTTAGCTGGTTAGCTCCTGTTATCTCCGGTTATCCACCCTCCCATCTTTTATGTAAAAACTATGATGTCATCTTAAAATCAGTCCAGATGTTTTTCAGTTTTGAAAGTTAGTGACTTTTTTTATACAAACCAGAAAATTGCAACTTGTTTAGATAGAATTTAGGAAAACAATGTGTCGGTACCAAACCCGTCCAGAACCGGACTCCGGTCGTCTCGACAGTAAAATCAGACGTTCAGACGGAAACCAAATAGGATGAAGTTGGTTCCTGGTGGACACAGAGTTAGACATTCCCCTTCTTCCCTCCTCTTACTCACCACAGACCTTCATGGATCCTCCAAACCAGAGCTCTTCATCAGTTTCCTCTTCACTTCATCTCAAAGTCATGATTTTACTTCCTGTCATTTCCACTTTGTGCTCACAAGAAGTCAAACTACGTCCAACATGAGAACTTTTACAGGATGTCTACAACTACGGAAAGTACTCAGATTACAGATTCTATCTGAGATTACAATTTACATAATCCCGTGAGAGATTATAGATTTCAGATTGTCTGAGATTACAGATTTTAGATTCTGAGATTACAGATGACATAATCCCATTAGAGATTACAGATTCTGTCTGAGATTACAGATTAAAGATTTTCTCTGTGATTCTGAAATTCAAGAATCTGATATGAGATTACAGATGATAAATCTTGACTGAGAGTCTATCTGGGATTACAGATTCCAGAATCCAGTCTGAGATTACAAAATCCAGTCTGGGATTACAGATTCCAGAATCCAGTCTGAGATTACAGAATCCAGTCTGGGATTACAGAATCCAGTCTGGGATTACAGATCCCAGAATCCAGTCTGAGATTAGATTACAGAATCCAGTCTGGGATTACATAATCCAGTCTGGGATTACAGAATACAGAATCCAGTCTGGAATTAGAGATTACAGAATATAGTCTGGGATTACAGAATCCAGTATGAGATTTCAGAATCCAGTCTGGGATTACAGAATCCAGTCTGAGATTAGATTTCAGAATCCAGTCTGGGATTACAGATTCCAGAATCCAGTCTGGGATTACAGATTACAGAATCCAGTCTGAGATGACAAAATCCAGTCTGAGATTAAATATTACAGAATCCAGTCTGAGATTAGATTTCAGAATCCAGTCTGGGATTACAGATTCCAGAATCCAGTCTGGGATTACAGATTACAGAATCCAGTCTGAGATTACAGATTACAGAATCCAGTCTGAGATTACATATTACAGAGTCCAGTCTGAGATTACATATTACAGAGTCCAGTCTGAGATTACATATTACAGAATCCAGTCTGAGATTAGATTACAGAGTATAGTCTGGGATTACAGAGTATAGTCTGGGATTACAGAATCCAGTCTGGGATTACAGAATCCAGTATGAGATTTCAGAATCCAGTCTGGGATTACAGAATCCAGTCTGATATTCCAGAATCCAGTCTGGGATTAGATTACAGAATCTAGTCTGGGATTACAGATTACAGAATCCAGTCTGGGATTACAGATTACATAATCCAGTCTGGAATTTAAGAATCCAGTCTGGGATTACAGATTACATAATCCAGTCTGGGATTACAGATTACATAATCCAGTCTGGGATTTAAGAATCCAGTCTGGGATTACAGATTACATAATCCAGTCTGGGATTACAGAATCCAGTCTGGGATTACAGATTACAGAATCCAGTCTGGGATTACAGAATCCAGTCTGGGATTACAGATTACAGAATCCAGTCTGGGATTACAGAATCCAGTCTGGGATTACAGAATCCAGTCTGGGATTACAGATTACAGAATCCAGTCTGGGATTACAGAATCCAGTCTGATATTCCAGAATCCAGTCTGGGATTAGATTACAGAATCTAGTCTGGGATTACAGATTACAGAATCCAGTCTGGGATTACAGATTACATAATCCAGTCTGGAATTTAAGAATCCAGTCTGGGATTACAGATTACATAATCCAGTCTGGGATTACAGATTACATAATCCAGTCTGGGATTTAAGAATCCAGTCTGGGATTACAGATTACATAATCCAGTCTGGGATTACAGAATCCAGTCTGGGATTACAGATTACAGAATCCAGTCTGGGATTACAGAATCCAGTCTGGGATTACAGATTACAGAATCCAGTCTGGGATTACAGAATCCAGTCTGGGATTACAGAATCCAGTCTGGGATTACAGATTACAGAATCCAGTCTGGGATTACAGATTACAGAATCTCATCAGAGATTACAGAATTGTTCCTTTGTGTTCAGACTGTCTTCCAGTCGATCAGTTATTGCTGATTGATTCTGAACTTATTGATGTGATTGGGTGCAGAATCAGAAAACCAGCCTCTGTCTCCGAGCAGACCTCGTTGCTCGTCTGCTGCCGTGTCTGGTAATGGCTCGGAGCAAAGCATTGTGGGACGCTAGCGGCTGACCCTGTCCTGTGTTTTGTTGTGATTCCAGAGCACGTGACATCTAACGCCAGCGATAGCGAGAGTAGCTACCGTAAGTGTGACGCTACCGGCTTCCGACCGCTAACAATCACTCGCTAATCGCTAATGCCTTCAGAGATGCACCTAACAAGCACTGGCTGCTGATTGACCGATAACCGCATGACCTCACACCCTTACTGGCGCCACAATGGCGTGTTTGCATCGGAGCCGCTGCATGGAGTCCAACTTTGATTTTCCAGATTTTACCTGCAAGTAAAACTGCTTCCTGCTTTTCCTCCCGATCCTGCTTCGCTTTTCTCCACAACGGTTCAGATTTTCTGTCAGGATCTTTCCGAGACCGTTTGAAGGTAACCGGTTTGGACCAGAACCAGAAAGGACCGTGCGACATGTCAGAGATCGTATCAGCTGCCTCAGACCAGCTTCTACGCGATGGAAACATGGAAAATCTGGGAAGTTTAGAAACTTCCTGGTGCGTGGGTGTAGGAAGCAGTTGGGAACCATGGCAACGGAAAGACAGTGTTTAAACAGATTTCCACATTTCTGTACGTAATGGGCTGAAATGGAGTTTTAAAGACCAGAAACCTTCAAACCGTCTGAAAACTGAGCCAGGAAATCAATCGGTTTATTGATTAGTTGTTCAGCGTCGGATCAAAGGTCTGAGGTCTTTAACTCCATAAACCAGTTGGAACTGGTTGACAGTCAGGATGGAGGGTGACATGTAGACTCGCTGCAGGCTCGCCATGTTTCTCCAACCTCAAACTAACTTCAGATGAATGCCAGCTTGCTCCTCCTCCTCCCTCCAGCCTTCATCCCTCGCTCCTCCTCAGCTGGTTTAACGTGAACGCCTGTCATCAGACGTGTGTGTGTGTTTTCAGGTGGACAGGAGGAGTACGTGTTGTCGTACGAGCCCGTCGTTCAGCAGGAAGGTGAGACTCAAACTGAAATTTACCTGGAATGTGGAAATAAAACGCTGCTTTATGACTTTTACTTTACAGCATCTTCTAAAGGACGTAAAAACAATGAAAATGTGAGATTAAATGGCTTTTGTTTAGAAAAACTGACAGAAAATAAAAAACCTACTTATTTTAGAAGTGATTAGTGGACTTTAGAGAATAAATCAGGTGTTTTAGCCTCCATGTTAGATAATCAATAATCAGACTTTATGGTTAAAAGTTTAGTCTGCAGCAGAGAAATAAAATGTGTTGAACGTCGAGTTCCTTCATGATGTTCTGTGGAAGCAGAACTCAGCAGGAAAACCTCGCCTGCAGGTTTCGTCCATCTCACTTCCTTTGTCTTCCACAGTGAGCTACACCCGACCCGTCATCATCCTCGGCCCCATGAAGGATCGGATCAACGACGACCTGATCTCGGAGTTCCCCGACAAGTTTGGGTCCTGCGTGCCACGTAGGTCCAGCTAGGGTTTAACCGGTGGGGGCGGCGTTCCCTCCGTTCGTGAGAATCCTAACCGCCGTGTCGTCCTCGCTGTAGATACGACGCGGCCCAAGCGCGACTACGAGGTGGACGGTAGAGATTATCACTTCGTCCTGTCCAGAGAGCAGATGGAGAAGGACATCCAGGAACACAAGTTCATCGAGGCAGGGCAGTACAACAACCACCTGTACGGGACCAGCGTGCAGTCGGTCCGAGAGGTGGCCGAGAAGGTACCAAAAACACTGACATCCCTTCTAAGGGTGGGCCGGGCCGGGTGGGGCGGGGCCAGGCCAGGCGGGGCGGGGCTAGGTCAGGTGGGCGGGGCTATCCTCATGTTGCAGCTGTGATTGAAAAAAGATTTATGTATTTATTTAGAGAACAGTTGTACCATCCTGGTGCTGTGTGGATACCATGTCGGACCATGTTGGAAACATGCTTGTACTTGTCAGTACTATGACGGTGCCGTGTCGATATCATGTTGGTACCATGTCAGTGCCATGCCGGTACTATGACGGTGCTGTGTCGGTACCATGTTGGTTCCATGTTGGTACCATATCAGCACCATGTTGACACCTTGTCGGTACCATGTTGGTGCTGTGTTAGTACCATGTCAGTACCGTGATGGTACCATGTCAGTGCCATGTCGGTACCGTGATGGTACCATATCAGCGCCATGTTGACACCTTGTCGGTACCATGTTGGTGCTGTGTTAGTACCATGTCAGTGCCGTGTCGGTACCGTGATGGTACCATGTTAGTGCCATGTCGGTACCGTGATGGTACCATGTCAGTGCCATGTCGGTACCGTGATGGTACCATGTTAGTGCCATGTCGACACCGTGTCGGTACCGTGATGGTACCATGTTAGTGCCATGTCGGTACCGTGATGGTACCATGTTAGTGCCATGTCGACACCGTGTCGGTACCGTGATGGTACCATGTTAGTGCCATGTTGGTTCCATGTTGGTACCATATCAGCACCATGTTGACACCTTGTCGGTACCATGTTGGTGCTGTGTTAGTACCATGTTGACACCTTGTCGGTACCATGTTGGTGCCGTGTTAGTACCATGTCAGTACCGTGATGGTACCATGTCAGTGCCATGTCGACACCGTGATGGTACCATGTCAGTGCCATGTCGACACCGTGTCGGTACCGTGATGGTACCATGTCAGTGCCATGTCGGTACCGTGATGGTACCATGTCAGTGCCATGTCGACACCGTGTCGGTACCGTGATGGTACCATGTCAGTGCCATGTCGGTACCGTGATGGTACCATATCAGCGCCATGTTGACACCTTGTCGGTACCATGTTGGTGCTGTGTTAGTACCATGTCAGTGCCATGTCGGTACCGTGATGGTACCATGTCGGTGCCATGTCGGTACCGTGATGGTACCATGTTAGTGCCATGTCGACACCGTGTTGGTACCGTGATGGTACCATGTTAGTACCATGTCAGTGCCATGTCGGTACCGTGATGGTACCATGTCAGTGCCATGTCGGTACCGTGATGGTACCATGTTAGTGCCATGTCGACACCGTGTTGGTACCGTGATGGTACCATGTTAGTACCATGTCAGTGCCATGTCGGTACCGTGATGGTACCATGTCAGTGCCATGTCGGTACCGTGATGGTACCATGTTAGTGCCATGTCGGTACCGTGATGGTACCATATCAGCGCCATGTTGACACCTTGTCGGTACCATGTTGGTGCTGTGTTAGAACCATGTCAGTGCCATGTCGGTACCGTGATGGTACCATGTCAGTACCGTGATGGTACCATGTTAGTGCCATGTCGACACCGTGTCGGTACCGTGATGGTACCATGTTAGTGCCATGTCGGTACCGTGATGGTACCATGTCAGTGCCATGTCGGTACCGTGATGGTACCATGTTAGTGCCATGTCGACACCGTGTCGGTACCGTGATGGTACCATGTTAGTGCCATGTCGGTACCGTGATGGTACCATGTCAGTGCCATGTCGGTACCGTGATGGTACCATGTTAGTGCCATGTCGACACCGTGTCGGTACTGTGTTGGTACCATGTGAGTGCTGTGTCGGTACAAAACTATATTTCCATCAACAAGGTTTTTTTTGCGTTTGCATGTATGAAAACTGAGCGGTACCCTCATATCCAACCAGATCCATCCTAATTCTTTGAAATCCTTCAGTCCAGGTACTTACCAGTCTAACAGGTCTGACCCCAAAAGGGTGGAGCTTTAAACATTGCAACTGTTTGATTGGTTTTAAAAACTGTTTCATTTACAACGTGGCGTAAAAACAAACAGATTTAAAATGACCATCTGCTTCCAGGCCGGACTTGTCGTCCGTTCAGAGATGATGTTCTGCAGGTCTTGGTTGGAACCAGTGCTGACAGGACTTCCTGTTGACTTTCCATCATGTCCAACCAGTCTGCCCATTCTCCTGGATATTTCCTGTTTTCCAGAGCGTTCTCCGTAAACTGGAGAGACGTTAACCACCGTTGTGTTTACAGGGCAAACACTGCATCCTGGACGTGTCAGGAAACGCCATCAAGAGACTCCAGCTGGCTCAGCTTCATCCCATCGCCATCTTCATCAAACCCAAATCTGTGGAGAACATCATGTGAGTCAGAAACTGGTTTGTTTTAGTTCCGTCCTCAGACCTGAACCTGGACTGAACTTCCTGTGCTGGTCTTCCTGCAGGGAGATGAACAAACGTCTGACGGAGGATCAGGGCAGGAAAACCTTCGACAGAGCCGCCAAGCTGGAGCAGGAGTTCACCGAACATTTCACAGGTGACCATCCAGACCGGTTGTAGACCTGTAAAGGTGTTAGTCCGGCCTTCTTAGACCCTCATGGAGGATGTGAGGAGACCCAGACCGGTTGTAGACCTGTAAAGGTGTTAGTCCGGCCTTCTTAGACCCTCATGGAGGATGTGAGGAGACCCAGACCGGTTGTAGACCTGTAAAGGTGTTAGTCCGGCCTTCTTAGACCCTCATGGAGGATGTGAGGAGATCCAGACCGGTTGTAGACCTGTAAAGGTGTTAGTCCGGCCTTCTTAGACCCTCATGGAGGATGTGAGGAGATCCAGACCGGTTGTAGACCTGTAAAGGTGTTAGTCCGGCATTCTTAGACCCTCATGGAGGATGTGAGGAGATCCAGACCGGTTGTAGACCTGTAAAGGTGTTAGTCCAGCCTTCTTAGACCCTCATGGAGGATGTGAGGAGAACCAGACCGGTTGTAGACCTGTAAAGGTGTTAGTCCGGCCTTCTTAGACCCTCATGGAGGATGTGAGGAGAACCAGACCGGTTGTAGACCTGTAAAGGTGTTAGTCCGGCCTTCTTAGACCCTCATGGAGGATGTGAGGAGAACCAGACCGGTTGTAGACCTGTAAAGGTGTTAGTCCGGCCTTCTTAGACCCTCATGGAGGATGTGAGGAGACCCAGACCAGTTGTAGACCTGTAAAGGTGTTAGTCCGGCCTTCTTAGACCCTCATGGTGGATGTGAGGAGACCCAGACCGGTTGTAGACCTGTAAAGGTGTTAGTCCGGCCTTCTTAGACCCTCATGGAGGATGTGAGGAGACCCAGACCGGTTGTAGACCTGTAAAGGTGTTAGTCCGGCCTTCTTAGACCCTCATGGTGGATGTGAGGAGATCCAGACCGGTTGTAGACCTGTAAAGGTGTTAGTCCGGCCTTCTTAGACCCTCATGGAGGATGTGAGGAGATCCAGACCGGTTGTAGACCTGTAAAGGTGTTAGTCCGGCCTTCTTAGACCCTCATGGAGGATGTGAGGAGACCCAGACCAGTTGTAGACCTGTAAAGGTGTTAGTCCGGCCTTCTTAGACCCTCATGGTGGATGTGAGGAGACCCAGACCGGTTGTAGACCTGTAAAGGTGTTAGTCCGGCCTTCTTAGACCCTCATGGAGGATGTGAGGAGACCCAGACCGGTTGTAGACCTGTAAAGGTGTTAGTCCAGCCTTCTTAGACCCTCATGGAGGATGTGAGGAGATCCAGACCGGTTGTAGACCTGTAAAGGTGTTAGTCCGGCCTTCTTAGACCCTCATGGAGGATGTGAGGAGATCCAGACCGGTTGTAGACCTGTAAAGGTGTTAGTCCGGCCTTCTTAGACCCTCATGGAGGATGTGAGGAGACCCAGACCGGTTGTAGACCTGTAAAGGTGTTAGTCCGGCCTTCTTAGACCCTCATGGAGGATGTGAGGAGATCCAGACCGGTTGTAGACCTGTAAAGGTGTTAGTCCGGCCTTCTTAGACCCTCATGGAGGATGTGAGGAGATCCAGACCGGTTGTAGACCTGTAAAGGTGTTAGTCCAGCCTTCTTAGACCCTCATGGAGGATGTGAGGAGATCCAGACCAGTTGTAGACCTGTAAAGGTGTTAGTCCGGCCTTCTTAGACCCTCATGGTGGATGTGAGGAGACCCAGACCAGTTGTAGACCCCTACAGGACCCAGCTGTTCCCTCTTCCCAGTCCTTTCAGTTCCGTCTGAAACGTTTGAAATCAGGTCTGTTTATAATGTAAATCTATTTTAATCCTGTTTAATGTGACTTTATTTCATTTAAAGGAACTTTGTGGAAGAATTTCTTCCTTCGAATGTTTAAATATGAATCGTGGCGCGTTACCGTTTGGAACGGCTACCGCTGCAACGGTAGCATAAAACAGTTAGCTTCAGGCTAATTCAGACGGTACGCTTGACTTGTTTAGGAGACCCACAGCATCCATATTCGAATCGTTCTTTCAGCGGGAAAAGCTGGATTCATTCTGATCCTCCTGTTTGGAGGCTCCGCCTGCCTTTAAGCTCCCTCCTCGCTTGGCGACGGGGAAAACGCCTCCAACCACTGCTGGCCAACCTGCCGGGGTCGTAAGCCTCTTTCGCCGACCATCCAAACCAGGGAGACCCAAAGTTTCCATGTATCCCTGCTCCAACGCACCTGGCTTCCTTTAAATGGATCCAACAGCCTATAAAGTTCTGCATCATGACTGATTTGTTTTGGTCAGGTGTGTTGGAGCCGGACACCCCTGGTCGAGATGACTGGGCGCCGGCTCGTAGGGAAAACACGCCACTTCCCGGTGGCCGACTGTCATGGCGGTTCCTGACGGCTTACCATCGTAAATCAAGTTCTTCGCTGACATGAACGTGTCGGAACATCATGTGACGCCGCCGCCGTTAACACGTATAGAAATGCAGATGTTGGTCAGTGAGCAACAGAAAACGTGTCTTTTGTCTTAATCTTCTGAATTTTTTCATGTAGTTATACTTTAATTTTTACGTTTTTCATATTTTTCTCTTTTACTATTTAATATAGTAAAATATATGTTTAATATATCAAGTAATTAAAATTAATTCATTAATATTGATGAGTGAATAAATGTGTTGTTAGTTTAATGGATTAAATGTTTTTAGTGTTTCATCATCTGATTTATTTTTATTTACTTTATTTTATTGTCTTTCTGTGTGTTTGTCGTGTCCAGCCATCGTGCAGGGCGACACGCTGGAGGAAATCTACGACCAGGTGAAGCAGATCATCGAGGAGCAGTCAGGTCCGTTCATCTGGGTTCTGTCCAAGGAGAAGTTATGAAGCTCTTCGTCGCTCCTCCTCTTCCTCCTCCTTACATTCACCTTTGGTTCATTTTGAGAAGAGTCGACGTGGACGGCAGCCTCGTCCCGCCGTCTCCCCCTGACCCGCCGAGCTGACGGCCGCTCCTCTTGTTTTCGGACGCTATCGTCATGTTTACCGACCAACATGGCAAAGCACACAGGAAGTGACATCACAGGAAGTGACATCACAGTCATGGCGGTACGGCTCCTTAATGTTTAAGGAAGGAACTTCAGAGGAGAAGAAGAGTTCAGGATGGTGTGGAAGAAACGTACGAAGCAGATTTTATCCTTTGGTTTTTTTGGGGGGTTTTCTTGTTTTGTTTTTTTTTGTTTTGTGATGTAAGCAGGTGGGCGGAGCCTCATTCTCAGGCAGCGTTGTCGGTCTGGAGGAAGCAGCGACACAAAAAGCAAACTTTGCACGTTTGAGCTTTAACAGCATGTCAGTTTCTCCCGTTTATTTCCCATCAACCCCTTCACCTCCTCGTCTGACGTCGCCGTGGTTTTTTTTTTTTTTTTTTAAACCATTTTCTCTTTTTTCTCTTTATTTTTAATTTTTTCCTCTCGGCTGCTGCCGGATGTTCGTCAGAATGCCACAGGTTTCTGCTCGGCCACTAGAGGGCGCTGCCAGGGCTGTCACTGAAATCTGTCGGTAGATCACAGAAACTCGTAAATGTGCGTTAAAAATCCGCTGTTGGAATTAATCCTTTTATATTTAGATGGAAATGTTAAATTTTAGTTTTCTCCTCAATTTCCAGTAAAACAAAGCCAAACTGGATCAATTATTCCGTAACAGATTTTTGATTAAACTGCTATTTGTGTTTTGCATGTGAAAATGCCAAAAAAAAAAGGAAAAAAAATCATTAGGAAACAAAACTTTTTATAAACATCTGAAATTTTTATTTTTTTGAAAGAAATTACATCAGATTTTTTTTTATTAATCTAAGAAATTATAAATCAGAAAATTATTTTAATACAAAGTTTTTCTTAACAAAATGTTGAGTTAAAAATTGTAGATATAAATATATAATATTTAGTTAAAAGAAATTTCCTCACCCATCAAATTTAAATTATATTTTTACTATAAAATCATCAAAAACAAAAATATATTTTGAATCATCTGAAAGCTACAAAAATGTTTTTATTACATAATTAATTTTAACTTATTACAAAGTTAAAATAAAATATTTAGTATGAAAAAATGAACAGAAATGATAAAAATTGATGTGACTGAATCAATGACAGAAACTGAGTTTATTTTTAGACGTCTTGAACATCGTTACGCATCATAATTATAAACTTTAATCGTTAAAATATATGAGAAAAATAACATCTTTAAAATATTTTGCATTTAATATGAAAATGAACAAAAATGTGAGAAATGAGAAACGTTTGTAATTAAGATGGATAAAAAAAATCTTAAATCAGAATATTCCCGTTTCTCTGATCTGAATCACAAAACAAACTTTTCGGTATTTCGATGGCGGACTCATTCGGAGCGGCGCCCTCTACGACACGAGCTCGAACCCCTGCGGTCGTCTCGGCGATGTCCGCCAGCGGCATCAGTGTCTTACCATGGCAACGACGTTGATCAGCTGATCTCGTGGCCAAACCTGGAGCCGAGCTGCCACCTCCAGGTGTGTGGAAACACGCAGACGATTATTGTACAATGAGATTTTGAGATATTTAACCCTGGGTAAACTGCCTATTTTGTTATAATGAAAGTCTATATTGAACTTTACTTCAGCACTACGACGGATTATTTTCTCTGCATCGTTAATCTGATACGAATAGAAAATATAAAGATATTTGAATATGACTATATATTTTTCTTTTTCTTTGATCACCACCTCCTCTGTCTTTAATTTTCTTTTTTAAGCATAATAAAAAGTTAACAAGAAAACAGCTGGTCTGTCTCTGATCATATGCCTCGGAACCGGGATGAAGATCCTGCTCACAGCTCCGGGCTCGTTTGTCCCTCCTCACCTGCAGAAACACGCAGGAGGAGGCGGGACCTCCACGGGTTGAGGAGGAGGCGGGACCTCCACGGGTTGAGGAGGAGGCGGGACCTCCGCGGGTTGAGGAGGAGGCGGGACCTCCGCGGGTTGAGGAGGAGGCGGGACCTCCGCGGGTTGAGGAGGAGGCGGAAATGGATGAACAAACGCTGCAGAATCTGGAAGCATCATCAGCATCACTCAAAACGTTGTCATGTTTCCCCGAGTCATGTTTTCTTGGTCATGTTTTCTGCATGTATAAACATGAATGTTTCCCTGGCGCGGAACGATCCGCAGAACGCTGATCAGAACCAGCTGAGTGATGTTTCTGTTTCGGCTTCATGCCTTCATACTTCTGACTGGAAATGAGCAGTAGCTACCAAACTTCTCAGTTCAGGTCCCGTTAATGACACCAAGGAGCAGGAAAGTCCGCTTCGTGCTGCGTTTAGGTGTAGGTGGAAATCTGGGTCGTTTCATAGCGGGATAAACGTAGAAACACAAAAATTTTAATGTGCACGATGTAAAAATTCAGCTTTTGTCTTTAATTTTTCACGTTCAGACTAAACTTCTATCACTTTTCTAGAAAAAGAGACGAGACGTAAACGCATGGAAGCCGCCTGCTGATGTGTTTCAGACTTTCGTTTCTTCACAGTTCTGTTTGTGAAAAGTAAAATAAATTTTATGATACAAAGTTTTTTATTTCCGACACAACAAACCAAATAAATTTACCTTCATAAGTAAACTTTCAGATGCAGCGAAAACACGAAGACATTCGTCTGTTTTGTCTGGAACGAGGAAGAGGAAGAAGAGCTGCTTGAATCGACACCTTTACGGTGATCCGAGGAACACCGCGGACCAGAACCGAACCAGAGAAAACCTCGGCTTAAACGCCGACCACGAAGAGATCCACACTGAGGATCCAGATGTTCGTCCAGCTGTGGCGACGTTGGCAGCAGGACGATGGAACAGCGTCTGAAGTCGGGTCGCGGAGACGCCCCCCCCAGAATCAGCTGATAGACATCGGCTCATATCGGCGGACGTTTCTGGAGAACGTTCTGCAGCCATGAGATAAAAATTCCTGCGTTGATCTTTTCCCGTTCTCTTTCCACGTCGCGGTAACTTCCATGTTTTTCCTTCAACTCTACGAAGAAACAAGAAAAACCCAGAAGGTTTCATCGTGGTTTTATTTTCACCTCCTAACCTCCAACATTTCATCAGCACGCGAAGCGAGAACGTCATTTTCATCGTCACGGTGACGGTTTCAGAGCGCTGCAGCGTGAATGTGACTTCCGGTGCTTCCTCAGGGCCGATGCGTCTCTGTACCGCCTCTGGCAGATGTTGCAGCTGTACGGTGTCTCCCCTGTGTGCGTCCTTGTGTGGGATTTTAAGCTGCCGCTCTCGGTGAAACGCTTCCCGCAGGTTTGACAGGAAAACGGCTTCTCGCCGGTGTGCGTCCTCGTGTGAGCCGTCAGACGAACGTTGCTGATGAAGCGTTTCCCGCATGTTCTGCAGGCGTGGAGCTTCTCGGCTGTGTGGAGCAGAAGATGTCGGTTAAATGCCGAGGAGTCTGAGAATCTCTTCCCGCAGGTGCAGCAGAGGTACGGCCTCTCACCCGTGTGCGTCCTGCTGTGGACGGTTAAATGGTCGCTCTGAGTGAAGCCTCGCCCGCAGGTCCGGCAGCTGAACGGCTTCTCGGCCGTGTGAGTCCTCATGTGGACGGTTAAATTCCCGTTCTGAGTGAAAACCTTTCCACATACGTTGCAGGGATGCGTCTTCTCTCCCGTGTGGGTCCGCATGTGAATGGTCAGACTTCCGTTCAGGGTGTAGCTCTTCCCACAGATCCCGCAGGAGAACGGCTTCTCGCCTGTGTGGGTCCTGCGGTGGATCGCCAAGCCCTCGCTGCACCTGAAGGCTTTGCTGCAGGTTTGGCAGGAGAAAGGCTTCTGGTCCACATGAGTCCTCATGTGACGGGTCAGAGTTTTACTGTGTCGGAAACTTTTCCCGCATGTTTGGCAGGAAAAGGGCTTCTCCCCCGTGTGGATCTTATGATGATTCTTCAGCGACTGCGTTGTGTTCAGTCTTTTCCCACACGTGTTACAAGTATGTGGCTTGTCTTCAGCCTTCGGTCTGCCTTTGTGATGGATCTGCAGCTTCAGAGCTTCGTTTCTACCCGACCCCAGGTCCACATGTCCGCTCTGAGGACGCTGGTGAGACGTGGCCTGATCGGCATCACTCAGCTCTTCAGCAGGAGTCTCCATCTTCACTGCAAGCTGATTGGTGGAGAGTTCCTCTTGTTCCTCTTTAATCCATGGAAGCACGAAGGGCGGATCAGGAATCCTGTCATGTTTACTGAGCTGCTGCTCCTCCTTACAGACGTGTTGTTGCTGCTCTGGAGGGAAATAACACCAATACAATGATTAAAGGAAAATACTGATAAAACAGCAGCTGTATTTTCTAACCCCACCTACTGAGCTACATACAGTAGCTACATGGCTACTAAGCTACCTGCCTACTTAGCTACTAAGCTACATGGCTACTTAGCTACTAAGCTACCTGCCTACTTAGCTACTAAGCTACATGGCTACTTAGCTACTAAGCTACATGGCTACTTAGCTACTAAGCTACATGGCTACTTAGCTACTAAGCTACCTGCCTACTTAGCTACTAAGCTACCTGCCTACTTAGCTACTAAGCTACATGGCTACTTAGCTACTAAGCTACCTGCCTACTTAGCTACTAAGCTACATGGCTACTTAGCTACCTGCCTACTTAGCTACTAAGCTACATGGCTACTTAGCTACTAAGCTACCTGCCTACTTAGCTACTAAGCTACATGGCTACTTAGGTTGGTGGTTTTCAGGTACAGAAAGAAGCTCTGGTGTTTCTGGCACTGAGACTGGCGACATGCTGACTGACCGGACCCTCTAACGGAACAAAAAGACCCGGTTAAACACATCTGTAGTGGAACTAAAACGTCTGCATCTCAGTAGACGAGCAAGGTCTTGAAGACATTTGTATTGTTTTCAGGACTTCTTGTGAGAAATGCTGACAGAAAACAACCAATCACATCATTTCTTCCTGACATGCTGAAAAGCAGCGAGCTGCTGCATTCAGGGCAAGACGGAAAGATGAAAGTCTGTATCAGATTTAATAATCTGGGATTATATCTAGAACTGGACAATATATTTTGTTTGGACGATAGAGCCTCGTATGAAACTATGGACATTTTCTATCATTTACGCCACAAACTGCTTTACTGCAGTATTTTACGTCTAGATTTGCTTTACGGCACTGCAATATATAACCATGTAGGAAGACGGTAGCAGACGTGTTTCAGAGGATAATTCACTAAAAGATGAGCAGCCAACCCAAACTGATGAGTTTGTTCCTAAAAGAGGGAAATTTCTGTTTGGATGCGGTTTGGATCTAAAAAGAGCGACGTGGAACCGACAACAGACTAGCTCACAGTCCCAACAACGGACTACGACACAACTAACTCATTTTATCACCTGCAGGAATCAGGATATATATCGTTATGGGGATTTAAGACTAGCGATATCGGGATATGAGGTTTTGGTCATATCGCCCAGCCCTAATTATATCCCGGAATTCAGCCGGTGTAATAAAATGGGATTATATCCTGGTATTCAGCCGGTGTAATAATCTGGGATTATATCCTGGTATTCAGACGGTTTAATAATTTGGGATTATATCCCGGTATTCAGGCGGTTTAATAATCTGGGATTATATCCCGGTATTCAGGCGGTGTAATAATCTGGGATTATATCCCGTTATTCAGACGGTGTAATAATCTGGGATTATATCCCGGTATTCAGACGGTGTAATGATCTGGGATTATATCCCGGTATTCATACGGTGTAATAATATGGGATTATATCCCGGTATTCAGACCGTGTAATGATCTGGGATTATATCCCGGTATTCAGACCGTGTAATGATCTGGGATTATATCCCGGTATTCAGACGGTGTAATGATCTGGGATTATATCCCGGTATTCATACGGTGTAATAATATGGGATTATATCCCGGTATTCAGACCGTGTAATGATCTGGGATTATATCCCGGTATTCAGGCGGTGTAATAATCTGGGATTATATCCCGTTATTCAGACGGTGTAATAATCTGGGATTATATCCCGGTATTCATACGGTGTAATAATATGGGATTATATCCCGGTATTCAGACCGTGTAATGATCTGGGATTATATCCCGGTATTCAGACCGTGTAATGATCTGGGATTATATCCCGGTATTC